>NW_025892414.1:167635-173801 GCF_002878395.1 Capsicum annuum | reverse complement strand
CTGTCTCTGGTAAGTTTTTTTCTTGATTTTTGTGTAAATATACGTTGTATTACATTACATTACATTCGAATTCTTTCTCTTCCTTACTTTTGTGTTTACGTGTGTATTTTGTCAACTTATGCATTTTTTAGATATGGATGATCTTGTATGGGATGTCGCTATTTTATGAGACGCCATGAGGGAACTGCAGAAGGAGGTTCATGACCTGCATTAGGAGTTGGCCGCCGTCAAAGAAAGGATGCTGCGGGAGATCCGCAGGCTGTGAAGGGCGTTGCTGCTGCCCTTTGAAGATTGGCCGGCTGGCCATACAAATAATAATGATGTTAATAATAATGATACTAATAATTAAGATTTTTTATGTTATCTATGTATTTTTTTTTTTCGTTTGTTTTATAAAAAATTATGTTTGATGCACTTGACTTTTTATTTCTTATTTAATTTTTGTGATATCTATTTCTATTTCTTAACAAATGACATGTCTACAATTAAGGAATAATTTGATTCTAGTATCAATAGAAAGAACATATGAGTTATCTATTAGGTTTTGTGTGTGACAGGAGCTGTATTTTGTTGTTCAAAACATATTAGTAATCTGATGAAACAGATTATTTATCTGTTGAAATAGATTACTAATCTAATGCAACAAAATACCCATCTATTCGATTTATAATCATATTATGGGAACCTAGAACCCTTAAACATGAATCCAACATGAGTCTACTGTTACAACAGAATATTTATCTGGTGCCGCAAATAATGGATCTGTTTAAACAGATTGCTCTTGTATTGCATTTATGTTCGCGTGCAAACTATTATTGAATAAACAACACACTAGCAGTTACCCAGGTTCAACTAAAAAACATAATCTGACTTACCAAAGTCTCCTCTCAAGTAAATTCCAAAGTTGAAAATGATTTATGAAACAAAATTTGACATAAGACTTTGGTCAAAGAGCAGCAATTGGTGTAACAACAACAATGGTCAACAAAAAGAATATGAAGTTGATAATGAAGTATAAGATGATGATCATGAATCAGAATATGATGAATAAAGCAGCAGCAACAATGAAAAACAAATATCGTGAAGAGAGAAAATAACAATGGATAAGGAGAGAAAAAAAGATGTCTTTTTTCCCTTCGTTCCCCGTTATATATTAACTAACATTTGAATCAAAGTGTAAATTTAAAAACTTGTGGGTTATTTTGAAATTTTCCAAACTTTCTTAAACCATAATGAAGTAATTGTCACCTCTACTCAATTATTAAGACTTGTGTCACCTATACCTCATTTTAAAACTTTTTTGTCACCTATGGCCCAAACCCCCCAGAAACTCAATGCTGCTATTTGTTAAAAGTTGCTTTAACAAATAATGCACGTGATTTATTTTTTGATTTTCTCCAATTTTTTTACATACCTAGTCAAATTGGAATTCCTATTTTGGTAGGAGACTGATTAGTTATTATTTTTTATAGCAAATAGGTTTTCTTTTATGGTTAGTTTAATCTATTTTTGGTTTAAATAGAACTATTTAAGGAGAAGTTGATTATCAGAAAAAAATAAACTCCTTTGTGTCTCTTCTCTTTTAGCTCATCTCTATTTTCATCTTTTAAGATTAGTAAAATCAACAATTGGTGTCAGAGCTATTTTCTTGAAGAACCTGTGAGTGAAGAGATAGATTCTGAAAATAGCTTTTCACAAATGGCTCCACCCATTTTTTATGGTGAAAATTATCAATTATGGGCTGTGAGAATGAAAACTTACTTGGAGGCTCTTGATCTATGCTGTGGAAGAGGAATATGAATTTAATCCATTGTCAAATAATCCCACCATAGTCCAAATCAAGAGTCACAAGGAAAAAAATAACCATGATGTCCAAGGCGAAGGCAACTCTATTTGCTTCTGTTTCAACAACTATTTTTACAAGAATTATGTCTCTCATATTGCCAAAATAAATTTGGGATTATCTGAAGAAATAATATGCTGGAGATGAAAGAATCTGAGGAATTCAAGTACTGAATTTAATAAGAGAGTTCGAGTTGCAGAGAATGAAAGACTCCAAGACAGTCAAAAGCACTTGGACAGATTACTTGGCATTGTTAACAAGGTAAGATTACTAGGCACTGAATTTAAGGATTCAAGAATTGTTGAAAAAATTCTTGTTGCAATACCTGAAAGATATGAAGTATGTATAACTACCTTGAAAAATAAATAAGATCTTCCCAAGATTACCTTGGCAGAATTGTTAAATTCTTTTCAGGCACTGGAACAAAGGAAACTTATGAGGCAAAATGGTATGGTTGAAGGAGCCTTAGTAGCCAACCACAAAACTCAAAGAAAGGGTAAAATTTTTAAAAATTACCCACCTTGTGAGCATTGTGGAAAAATAGGTCATCCACCATATAGATGTTGAAAAAGGCCGGGCGCAAAGTATAGTAAGTGCAATCAACTTGGCCATGAAGTAGTGATTTGCAAAAGTAAATTTGAGAATCATGAAGGAGATGCACGTGTGGTCAATGAAGAAGAAGAAGAAGAAGACCATATTTTTATTTTAACATGTATCTCAAGTAAGGTTTCAACAAATTTTTTGTTGATTGATAGTGGTTGCACCAACCACATGACTTATAATAAGAGTTTGTTTAAAGAACTAAAGCCTACTAAAATATCCAAAGTTAGGATTGAAAAGAGTGACCAGATCTTTGTTGAAAGAAAAGAAACCGTTGTCATCAAAACAAGTTCAGGTAATAAAGCAATTTCAGATGTTCTTTATGTACCTAATATTGATCAAAACTTGTTGAGTATTTATCAGTTGGTACAGAAAGAATATAAAGTATTTTTTGAGGATAAAAATTGTTTTATCAATTATGATGCTGGAAAAGAAGTTTTAAACATTAAAATGAGAGGTAAACATTTCTCATTTGATCTAATGTAAGATATTTCTGTAGAACATGAAAAAGATCATAGGAGGAAAAAATTAGAAGATGATCCTTTAATTGAAAAAGTACAATTAATATGTGAACCTCCTAGGTTTAATTAAATGAGATTTCAATATTCCGAAAGGAATTGAAGAAATGGAAAAGTTATCTATGTTTTAGAAAAACAAAATAGATAAGTTTAAATTCAAGATGCAATCGAAGAAGGAAAACATGCCAAAAGGATTTAATAATCAAGGGTTGCATTCAAGACGGGAAGTGAATTTAGTTCACTACAAGTCAAAAGATGAATCTGCAGATTTATTTGACAAGGTCACTTTCAATTATCAAGTGTGGAGATCCCAGGATAGAAAACTAAAATTTTGTTGTTCCTAAAGCAAGGAGGACTATTAAAAGTTACTTTAAGGAATAATGCACGTGATTTATTTTTGGTAGGAGACTGATTAGTTATTATTTGGTTGTAATAGCATATATTAAGGAGGAATTGATGATCAATAAAATATACAGTTTTACCACAAAATAAAAATAAACTTCTTTGTGTCTCTTCTCTTCTAACTCATCTCTATTTTCAGTTTTTAAGAGTACTAAAACCAACAAAATTGATGAAATGTTGGACGAATGTAAATATGAGGCAGCAAGATTCAAGCAGTCTCGATTAGGGCGTTATCATCCAGAGATTATCACCTTCCGTTCTAAGATTGGGAAAATGATGAAAGAGATAATGGAGAAACTAGATCCAATTGCTAAGGAAAGAATGGATACTCAGTTGCAAGAAAGATTATAGAGAGACAAGCTGCTAGAAGTAAAATAGGTGATCATCTTAAATACATTTTAGAAAACTTGGTTTATATTATTCATGTGTGTGTATTTGGGGTGAGGGGAACTGGGAAGTTCCAAAAATCTTTCCTAAACTACCATTGATGATAAAGCAACTACTGCTAAACAGAGAATGAGAAGATCGATAGTTTATTCATAAGTTAATGGAGAATATATAGGCACTAATACAACATTGAGTCCTAAAGTAATACAACAACTAATTACACTCCTAAAGTGATACTATAACTAATTACAACTGTAAAAGCAGATAACTAATGATATAATTACAAATTATTTTCGTATACCTCTTTTACGCCCCCATAAATTGGTGTTGATGTCTACAATACCCAACTTGTCAAACATACGATTGAAAGAAGCATGTGGAAGTGATTTGGTTAGGACATCAACAACCTGATCAGTAGTATGTAAGTGCTTGACTTCAACCTCTTTGTAATACCCCGAAAAATCCAAACCAATATTAGAGCCATGTACCAAGCTCATGCATAGTACATCATGGTTATTTTATAGTTTTATGAGTAGATCAGATGTATATTAAGGATTCAAATAACTCCCAGCTATCAGGCAAATCAAAACATTCCTTACCGATTGAATTCTTAAGAAGGATATTGGTATAGTCAACTTCAAATGAGCATATCTCTCATTATACTTGGAATTTTTGATATCATGACCCATCCACAGAGAGATAATTGAATTATCTTTACAACTACACTAATTTCACCTAAATTCGATAGCGGAGCAAAGAGTTATTCCTATTTTACTCTAGCATGTCAGGCTAGAAATAGTGTGACGACATTCGTGGTAGCTTACCACATTTGTGATGCCCTACCACGAAGATCGTCAGCCTTAGGAAGAAACCAACTACTGTGTGATAACATTCGTGGTAGCTTACCACATTTGTGATGCCCTACCACGAAGGTCGTCAGCCTAAGGCAGAAACCAGCTCCTAAGTGATGACATTCGTGGTATCTTACCATATTTTTGATGCCCTACCACGAAGGTCGTCAGCCTTAGGAAGAAACCAACTACTGTGTGATGACATTCGTGGTATCTTACCATATTTTTAATGCCCTACCACGAAGGTCGTCAGCCTTAGGAAGAAACCAACTACTGTGTGATGACATTCGTGGTAGCTTACCATATTTGTGATGCCCTACCACGAAGATCGTCAGCCTTAGGCAGAAACCAGCTCCTAAGTGACGACATTCGTGGTATCTTACCACATTTGTGATTTTCTATCACAAAGTTCGTCAGCCTTAGGCAGAAACCAGCTCCTAAGTAATGACATTCGTGGTAGCTTTCCACATTTATGATGCCCTACCACGAAGGTCGTCATCCTTAGACAGAAACCAGCTCCTAAGTGATAACATTCGTGGTATCTTACCACATTTGTGACGCCCTACCACAAAGGTCGTCAGACTTAGGCAGAAACCATCAATTCCAGCTCCTGTGTGACGATATTTTTTACGACTTACCACATTTTTAACTCCTTGTCACAAATGTCATCGGCTATGATTTGCAGCAACTTATTTCATAAAGGTATTTTGGTATTTTCCTTCACCTTACATTACTTATAACCCTAAAGAGGCATAATTTTCCCATTTTTCTTCAGTTAAGCATCTTAAAAACCCTCTCTTACACTCTCAACCATAAGATTAGGGTTTCTCTCAAGATTATCTCCTCAAGAGCAAGCCTAAGAGAATTCTTCAAGAACCTTTAGAAACATTAGATCTCTTTCAAGATTCAATCACTAAGGTATGCATAGTATTCATCTATGGATTCAATTCGTTCATAGAGTTCAAGAATCATGCTTTTAAATGTTATTTTATAAACTTTTTGTGGTGATATGAGTATGTACATGTTGACGATTGTTGTTTAAGTTTCAATGTGATGTCTAAAGGTATTTTCATGAAATATATATGTTTGTTAATTGAAAACCATGAAATTTAGGTGGTTTAATATAGTGCAAGTATGACACCCACCTATGCCTTAAAAAATGCATGCAAGATGTTTGATAAAATGCTTAGGATGCTAGAAATTCATGTTTGTATGGTTCTATAATGTCTAAATGACAAGTTCATGTTAGATATATACTTCAATATGAATTCCATGTTTTTCATGTGTTGCTATTGTGGTGGTATGAAGCATGCAAGATAATGGAGATATACAATATGTACACGAAATATATCTATGCATTCCCTACAATGTTTAAGATTTTGAATAACTATATGAAATATGATATCCCCTACTTATGATATTATGAATTATGGACTCAAATCTTGTTATCAAGTTATATCATGTGTGTCAGTTTCCTTCTATCGAGTCCTGGGGGTATTCGTACCCAAAAAACATAGTTGTGTGCCTAGAGCCATGTCATGTTGTCACGATAATCTCAGTTAAGC
>NW_025892414.1:117905-167535 GCF_002878395.1 Capsicum annuum | reverse complement strand
CCTACTTATGATATTATGAATTATGGACTCAAATCTTGTTATCAAGTTATATCATGTGTGTCAGTTTCCTTCTATCGAGTCCTGGGGGTATTCGTACCCAAAAAACATAGTTGTGTGCCTAGAGCCATGTCATGTTGTCACGATAATCTCAGTCAAGCTATAATCTATAGAACTCAGCCAGTCATGTGACTCAGAAAACCTTAGACATCTCATGATCCTAGTTAACTCTCAGATAATAGTACTACTCCGTCAGTCAACGGAAGCCAGTTAATCTATCCATGTATAGTCAGTTGAATCATGTTTAGTCTCTTCAGATGGGAGTAGGAGTTAGAACCGAGTGAACCCAAGGATGGGAACTCGCCTGTATATGAGGGTGTGATTCTTAGCAGTCATCTTTGTGTTCTAGAACTATACAGCCAACATAGGTTGAGACATCGCATCTTGTTATATGAGGGTAGATGAGGTGGCTTAACCTATTATATGAGGGTTCCCACCATTCTCACTAGAGTTACATGTTATATGAGGGTTGCTCACATATTGTCCTTACCAGTAGCCCGGTATTGGCACCCTTCCAGTCAGGGCAGAGATTAACCCTATCTTAGCCATTATGGCTCATATAGGGCTTGTCGGTTAAATAAATACCTCTCACAGTTTCAGTATCAGTCTCAGTAAAAAAACTCAGACAGTTCTTCAGATATCAATATACCAGGACTGTTAGATACGGTCAACTTCAGTTATAGCATGGAACTCAGAGAGTCCAACCAGATTCAGGGTTGTTAGATACAGTCATCCATGTTATCAGAACTACGGTTCCAGCCATGTATTAGCGTACAAATTTATCCATCACGTACTCACGATCTTAGTTAGTATGTATGTATGTTTGTACTCTTACATTCATATCAGTCAATCAGTAGTATTATTCATGCATGTAAACCCTTTGAATTAGACTACCTCACTCGTATACTCAGTACTCCAGTTGTACTAACGCATTTGCGCTATGGCGCTTTCTTTTCATGTTACACTATAGGTTCAGAGGCACGAGTCCCAGACCAGTAGTAGCAGTCGCATTCAGCATATAGAGTTGCAGTGAGTCCTCTCCATTCGAGGACGACATTATTTGATTTATTCATTTATTTCTTCAGTTCAGTTTTACAGAGTTAATTGAAGACAAGTTCTTTCAACTCCTTATTTCAGACAATACTTAGAGGCTTTCAAATTTACGCTTAGATTTAGCTTTTAGATTTAGTTTTTCAGTTGTTTTGAGTATTTTTCACCCATATGGATGTTATATTATTTCAGTTGAACCTTATGGCCTATTGTGCATGTTTGAATTGCAGTATACAGGTATAAATATCAATCATAGGTTAGCTTGTGGTCCCTCAGGGTCATAAGCACTGTGTAGTGTTCCAGTTCAGAAAAATGGGGTATTACAGAATTCTCATAGATGTATGTAGTTCCAATATTATCACAGAGTATACGCAGAATGCAAGCAAGGGAAAAATAAAGCTCACGCAGTAGGTTGGTGATCCAGTTGGTTTTGGCAAGAGCAGCAGCTATAGCTCAGTATTCAACTTCAGTGGATGATCGAGAAATAGATTGCTTCTTCATGGAGGACCACAAGACTGACGTGCTTCCAAGGTATATAACATAGGCAGTTGTGGAAGTTTTGTCTATAGGGTCACTAACCCAATCAGAGTCAGAGTACACCATAATTCGACTATCAGTCTCATGGGTTATCTGAAGCCCAAAGGATGAGGTCTATTTATGATACAAGAATTACCAAGGAAGACACAAAAATCACACACCAAAATAGTCCACTAGTCAAGAAACTGTGGACCTCTTTGATGACCACACTCGAATTTAAGAACAACGACAAAAACACAAGAGAATAAGGTGTTTAACACCTATTGGCAGTTAACAATCCCAAACTATATTAACAATAATAGGATGAAAAACAACAATATTATAACAACAAGAATAATATAGGTTACAATACAAGACACTACCAACGGTTACAGCAAAATAAACATAGAAAGATAGACAAATGGATGGTATAATCTTAAGAAACCAAGAGCTCATTCCACTCTTGAACCCTTAAAACTACACATAACTATCACCTATCTCTTACAATTGACACAAGAGAGGCGTCCACCACCCAAGCACCAACATATCAAGCAAAATGCAACACATAAATGATTCCACAATTGTGCAATGCCCTAGTTTTGGTTGGACTCTCTCTCACTCTAAGAGAAGTATTCTTTCAATAATAATAATCAACTAAAGAACTATAAATCCTATAATGTTCTATTTATATTACATTACAAAATAAGAGACAAAACACTAAAGGGCCCTTTCATTAATGGGCTCCAAACTGCCCATTGAGTGCACTTTAGGGGCGTGTTTAGGCTTTCTTCATACTTGGGCTTGTGCACCCTTTTAGGTGATCTGTAAAATACTCAAAAAGTGTCCAAGGTCATGATCATACTCGTATCATCCTCTCCATCTTGAGCGGGATTTGCCCATAAAGTTACGACCTCACCTCTTTTACAATGACACTTTACAATCTCCTTCACATGCCACACATCTTCTACATCTTCCTCGCCTTGCATTTTAACCTCTTTTTGCTCTCCATCTTGAGGCTTTCCATTAACCTTAGCCGATTTAATTACTACTTCTTCCCCAAGATAGTATAATTTTCCCTCCCTTAGGATCACGTTCCTTCAATTTACACACTCACTAGCCTTATGCCCCCACTCTTGGCATTTGAATCATTGAAATCCCTTAGAATTAGAAGTGGAAATTGGTTACCTTCATACCTAGTGTACTATTTTGAGGCATCCTTGGTGCTCTCGATTTGGACAACTATGAATGAGCTCTCTTTGAGCTCTCTTTCAACCTCCAATGCCGCTTGGAAGATGCCATCAATGGTGTCAAAATTATGAAGTGTCATGTAAGTGAAGATGTCCTTGTTCAACCCGAATTTAAAGCGCACGATGTCATGACTCACTTGTTCTCCCCAGTGATCTAGTTTCAACATCAATTGTTGAAATTCATCGTAGTAAGCCATGACACTCTTTCTCCTTGCCTCAAATTATACAATTTGGCAAGGAGCTCCTGTCTATAAGTATCGAGAAAGTATCTTTGCCACATAAGGCTGTTCAATCGAAACCAAGGAGGAGGTCGTCCCCCAACTATCTCATTCCCAAACCAGTTAACATACTCTCACTATGTATTAGCATACCCTTAGAAGTGAGCTATAGCATAACAACTTTTCTTTTCTTCGGTGAGATTATTAAGTTGGAAGATCTTGTCATAAGACGACTCCCATGCAAGGTAGATTTTGGGATCACTCTCACCTTTGAAAATAGGAAGGCTCACTTTGATGGAATTGAGACCTACATCTCAGTTTGGATGGCCATCTCTTACCTCTCGGCCTAACTCCCCATGTCTACCCTCATTCTTTCTTCCCTCAAGTAAACATCATCATACGGCCCATAACCATCATGTTGTCCTCCCCTACCATAGCCCTCAACATGGATGGGTATATTTGGGTTAAGTGGAGCTTGTAGTGGCGGGATTGTATTTAGATAGTGAGGTCTTTGGTCAAGTGGAGTTTGGATGAGAGGCTTCAGGTTTAGTGGTGGTATTTGGGTTCCAAGCCCTTATTGTTGGACTTGGTAAAGTGGAGGATGGTTTGTTCTATCTTGTTCTCGTCTCCAGGAGTAAAGATTGGTTGGATTTGTGGAAATTGGTGGATATAGCATTTGTTGCAAGGTCTCCAGAGTAATAGTTGGGGAATTATTTTGAGGGTGAAAGGTCGACTCCTTTGGCTCTCCACACGTTCTAATCTCCCACTCATTGATGCCATATCCGTATCTAATTTCTCAATACCCACATTTAACCTACCCACATCTCGGGACATAGTTTCAAGGCAAGCCAAAATGAGATTGATGGCATTATTGTCCATTATTTGAGCATTTGAAGCCTCGGGTTCCATTGTAGTTGTACCAAAAATAACCCTTCAAGTTACTGTCCAACAAGACACCAAATCAGTCCACAACATCACACACAACAATACAATACAAATCCTATAAAACAAAATACACGTTAGTTCAAAACAACCTCCCACAATAAGATCCCACCTTCAAGTTTCTTCAAACTCAAGTTCAACAATGGTGGATGGCTCAAATAACCTCCAATTTAGCTCAAATTCGAACCCTATACTCCTATAGTGTTAGAGAACACAAATCTAACACTAAAAACACAAGAGAAACGTAAAATCAAAAACTCAAAATTTGACCTAGGGTTAAAAATGGGTTTAGTATTTTTTTAGGGGATTTTCAATTTTGACACTTCTTTTTTGTTGGGATTATCAATT
Source organism: Capsicum annuum (assembly GCF_002878395.1). Lineage (NCBI taxonomy): Eukaryota > Viridiplantae > Streptophyta > Magnoliopsida > Solanales > Solanaceae > Capsicum > Capsicum annuum. Next base: position 163,157 of record NW_025892414.1, on the reverse strand, counting down.
CCTAGACTCTAATAATGTTAGGAAACAAAGATATAACACTAGAAACACAAAAAACACACAAAAATCAAGTTTTTTGAAAGACCCTAAAAATGTGAACTGTAATTTTTTTTCCTTTTTCTTCCTTTTCACTTTTTTTTTAATTTTCAAGATAACAATCCCAAGATTGATTTTGTTGGAACAAAATCAAACCTTGATTTGATACCAAACAATACAAGAATGACCAAGGAAGACACAAAAATCACACACCAAAATAGTCCACTAGTCAAGAGACCGTGGACCTCTTTGATGACCACACTCGAATTCAAGAACAATGACAAGAACACAAGATAATAAGGTGTTTAACACCTATTGGAAGCCAACAATCACAAACTCTATTAACAATAATAGGATAAAGAACAATAACATTATAACAACAAGAACAATACGGGTTACAATACAAGACACTACCAACGGTTATACAAAAATAAAAATAGAAAGATAGACAAATGGATGGTATAATCCTAAGAAAACAAGAGCTCATTCCACTCTTGAACCCTTAACACTACACATAACTATCACCTATCTCTTACAATTGACACAAGAGAGGCGTCCACCACCCAAGCACCAACGTATCAAGCAAAATGCAACACATAAATGATTCCACAATTGTGCAATGCCCTAGTTTTGGTTGGACTCTCTCTCACTCTAAGAGAAGTATTCTTTCAATAATAATAATCAACGAAAGAACTATAAATCCTATAATGTTCTATTTATATTACATTACAAAATAAGAGACAAAACACTAAAGGGCCCTTTCATTAATGGGCTCCAAACTGCCCATTGAGTGCACTTTAGGGGCATGTTTGGGCCTTCTTCATACTTGGGCTTGTGCACCCTTTTAGGTGATCTGTAAAATACTCAAAAAGTGTCCAAGGTCATGATTGTACTCGTATCAATTTGAGATATCGAAGCAATCTCTTTACAACTTTCTAGTGATTAGCTTGAGGACAATGTATAAAATGGAAGAGTTTATTTACCATAAAAGCGATGTCAGGTCTGGTGAAGGACAAATATTGTAGCTTGCCAATAATTTTTTTGAAAGAGAGAGTCATTAATAATAAGATCAACTTGATTTACACTAAGAACGGCAAAGCCCAATATAGGAGTAGAAATACCTTTGTTGTCTTGCATATTGGCTTCCTCGAGAAGGTCTTCTACATACTTTTGTTGAGACAACAGAAGGCCACCTTGATAGGACAAGACCGCAACACCCAAAAAGTAGTTTAAGTGGACAAGTTCCTTGATAGAGAAATGTTGAGCAAGGGCATTGATAATTTATTGAATACCATGTTCTTGATTTCTAGTTACAATAATGTCATCCACATATACAAGGATATAAACAGTGAATCCTGAATAATGTAAGATGAATTGTGATTTGAAAAAACCTTATGTTACCAGAAAGTTCTTCAGCTCGGTGTACCAAGCTCTAGGTGCCTGTTTGAGATCGTAAATAGCTTTGTAAAGTTTGCACACATGATTGGACAAAGTCGGATGCTCGAATCTAGGAGGTTGACTCATATAAAATTGTTCCTCTAAATGACCTTGCAAGAATGCATTATTTACATCAAGTTGATGCAAATGCCAATTATATTGAACAACGATGATGAGAACTAGGCGAATAGTTGTAGGCTTGACTAACGAACTAAGGTGGAATGGTAGTTAATTCCAGGACATTGAGTGAAGTCTTTGGCCACTAATTGATCTTTATACCTATAAATAGAACCATCAGGATGGTGCTTAATGCAAAATATCCACTTATAATCTACTACATTCTTCAAAGGATCATTAGGAACCAAAGTCCACGTATGGTTTCTCACAAGGGCATCAAATTCAGGTTGCATAGCAGCTTTCTAGTAGGGTTCACACTAGGCTTTATTGTTGGAAGAGGAAATTTTTGGACTTGGAAAGTGAGCAGTAAATTTAGGTTGATGTTTGGGCTTAAGGATGTTATTTTTGGAATGGGTAACCATCGGGTGCCTTGGCATTGTGGTGGAAGGTGCAACTGAAGTGATTTGGCTTGGTTGTGTGTTTGGGGGGTGATGATAGCCGACAAATTTGGAGTAAAAGGAGCTGCAATAGGGAAAGGTATAGAAGGTTGCAAATGTATGGTTTTACTGGATGAAGGCAATGACTTAGGAGCTGAAGGTGGATTCCATCATTTATAAGTTAAAAGGGGTGGATTGTTTGTTTTGAAATGAGTGGTTTGCTTCGTGGAAAAAAGTGCAAAAAGGTTGAGTGGCTGCCTAGAATTTAAAGAGAAAATCACAACTTCATTAGATAAAGAATTCTGAGGAGAGTTGAGGATCATACCTGAACCTTGAGATTGCTCTCTGGTTATGGCGATTGTCATGGGCAAAATTTATGGGCAAGGTGCACACGAAATAGTAGGAGGAAGTTCCATGTTTAACTTTTGAGCTTCACAGGTGATTTGGTTGTTTTTCTTTTCAACTGTTTCCCATGATTTAATTTGAAAATTTGATAAATGAGAGAAGATATTTTGAAAATAAAAATTATTCTCAAAAAATAGAACATCTCTGGATAAATATATTTTTGAAGAGATTGGATCAGAGCACTGATGGTAATAATATTTGTTGGAAAAACCTAAGTATACTCATAGATTTGAACGAGGATCAAGCTTATTGTTGGTGTATGGTCACAACCAAGGATAACATAAACACTCGAAAGTTCTTATGGAATCAAATTTTGGGGTGTCTTGAAAAAGTATTTCATAAAGATAGTTATCTTTTAGGGTAGCTGAGGGTAACCTATTGATAAGATAAACTTCTTGATGAAAAGCAAAACTCCAAAAGTTTGAGGGAATAAAGGCTTGATGGATTAAGGTTTTGGCTATTTCAACAACATATATATGGCTTTGTTCAACTAAAGTTGCACGTTGAGGTGTATAAGGAGGTGAAACAAGTTGTTCAATACCATGTGTTTTTAAATAGGGAGATAATCCTTCAAATTCACCACCACCATCAGTGTAAAATGAGAGAATTTTTGTGTTAAAGCAACGTTCGAGTAATGGATGCAAACTTTTAAAAACATCTTTCACTTCACTTTGATTTTTTAGAGCATATGCCCACATATATTTTGAAAAGTGATCAACAAACAGTGCATAGTAACACTTTTGCTCAATTGATAACACCGGGGAAGGTCCCCATAAATCACTGTAAATAATTTACAATGGTCGTTGACTTTGCAGAGTATTTTTAGAAAAAGGCAACCTGTGCATTTTATTTGAATTGTAAGACTTACAAACTAAAGGAGTTTTTTAATCACAAAATGGAATTGAAAACTTTCTTAATAGCTTATGTAAACTTTGACGATTTGGGTGCCCCAATCATCGATGCCACAGGTCAATAGAAAGATGACTAACTATCAAATTTGATTAAGGTTGGAAAAGGATTGTTGTCTCTTATGGCTACTTGTACAACCCATGTCTATTCTGCCCGCACACCAGAGGTTCCCCCATAGTCGGATCCTTCACAACAAAATTAAAGAAAAAAAATTCAATAGATGTTTTGTTATTATGACAAAATCTAGAGACAAAGAGAAGATTTCTTTTAATGGTTGGGGCAAAGAGGGAATCATTTAATTTGAAGCTTTTATTTGATGCACATAAGCGAGTGTCACAAATGTAAGAAATTAGAATGGTATTACCATTTCCCATTGAGATCTCATCGATTCCATTGTAGTCCTGAAAAGTGGCTAAATTACGAGCATCGGTTGTGATGTGATGGTTAACCCCGGATTCAACAATCCATGGATCTTGTTTCTGTGAAATATGAGCACCATAATTAGCATGAGCCTAAAAGTGGTTGTGATACCGGGATCTACATACTTTGGCAGAGTGACCAGGGTGATCACAGAGTTGACAGCGAAGAAAATTATCAGTATTTTAAGGCTGCTGATTTTGATGAGAGCACTATTATTGGGTATTTGAGGAGTCTCGAGCTGTCTAGGAATTCCATAGTTGGCTACCTTGTGAGGTATTACTTCCTTGATTTTGATTGTTGTTATTTCTTGAAGGTGCTTGGTTATTTCGTTGAGTAATTACAATAGTGATTGATGGTGTCTGTTTGGCTTCTTCCTGCTTAAGAAAGAACTCATGATCAAGAAGTTTCTCATAGAGTTCTTCATAGGTGATTATTGTTTCATGTGACCGGATGGCTGCAGAAATAGTGCTATATTTAGGACTAAGGCATTGGAGTATTCACATGGTAAGTTGCACATTTATGATTGGCACTTCACCGACTGCAAGTTCATCAGCAATGGAACGTATGTCATATAGATAGTCAGTGATTGATAGATAATCTTTGGTGATACAGGCTAATTAATCTTGGAGACTAATAATTCTAGTATGTGATTTGTTTACGAAGGTGGTACGTTGGGATTCCCATGCTTTGTTTGTCATTTTGGCTGTTGAAATAGTAGATGCAAGTGTAGGTTCCACCGATGCCAAGATGGCATTCTGAACAAGTTTATCTTGGCAAAACCAGTTAGTATAAGCTGGATTAGAAGTGCTTTCATTATTTTATGTAAGTGTGGTCGGAGGAGCAGTGATTGTGACATCAACGTGACCAAAAAAGTTGTGTTCGTGCATAAGCATTGACACCTCTGCCTTCCAGGTAGTGAAGTTGTGGCTGTTTGCAAGTTTGATGGGTAGTTAAGATGCAGGATTAAACTGTATGATGTTAGTACTGCTGGCAGTGTTATCTCCAATAACAACAGTGTCTTTGGTGGCCATTTTCATGTGTGAGGCAGCAGTTAGGGTTAGAGAAAAAAAATTGAGATCGTACTCATGTGAGATTTAGAACCCTGATACAATAAAGCAACTACTGTTGAACAAAGAATGAGAAGATCGATAGTTTATTCATAAGTTAATGGAGAATATATAGGCTCTAATACAACACTGAGTCCTAAAGTAATACAACAACTAATTACATTCCTAAAGTGATACAATAACTAATTACACCTGTACAAGCAGATAACTAATGATATAATTACAAATTATTCTCGTATATCTCTTTTAGATGATAGATACATAGCTTATTTTCTGTTTAAAGGATTGTACCCCTTTTTCTGAAAGTTGTTAAGATTGTAGAGGAACTTTACTCCTATCAATTAGGGCACTACTTGATAGTCTAGGCATCAACCGTGGATATTTTTTTCTTAAGGGTGAAATCTTTACCTTCCTTTTGTCTACTAGAGAAAAGGTCAAAAATAAGAACCCTTCTTAACAACTTTATGATCAATAAATAGGTCGGCGTCTGTCACATCCCAAAATAATCCTTAGACGTGACTGGCTCCCACTAACGCCACTTGTCGGGAGAATCAATTTTCCATACATTCACATTGTCTACAAACACACATATACAAATCCACATACATGAAATAATCATTAACGCAGAGTAATTATCCAACAAAATACCACTTAGGGGTTTATGAAAACTATAGTAGTTTAGACATCACATCTCTAACCCAAGTCCCACACAAAGTTCACGGAGTATCTAAACAAAGTTACATGAGTTCAACTTTTAGGAATGCAAACCCAACAAAAAGAACCATAATCTAAAAGTGACTAAAGCTAGATGATAGCCTCCACGAACAATGCGAAGGCTCACCTTAGCAACAGAATCTACACGTAAAGATTGTCAGCCACAAGTCTCCCTCTCTGCAACCGTATCTGCAGGTATGCAAATAAGGAGTGAGCTATATAAATATAACCCAGTAAGATTCTCGGATCTATACTTTAAGTACTCCTGGGACAAGTATTAGAAAATACAACAACACCAATAACATATAGTTATTACACACAGGAACTATATCATAATAAGGTAACCAACGAGGCTCAATAATCCTTTATCAAGAACCATATATCTCAATACAAAGTTATACAGAGCACTTATCATAATTTGTAATTAAAGTAATTAGCTGATATAAGACAAACAAGGAAGGCATGAAAAACACCCCAAATCAGTCCACAAATCTTAAGGATCCGAGGACCAAGATGGAGACCACTCTCGGATTCACTACAACAACAAGAATACAAGGATACAAGGGTATTTTTGACACCAAAACAGCCACCAAAATGTGATGAACACAAGAATATGACAACAATATGATAATAACAATAACAACAACAAATGGCTTGCACTAAACAAGAGGAAACACCACAATATTACAATAAAAGAAAAGGGATAGATAGATAGACCAATGGTTGGTATAATCTTAAGAACCCAAGATCCTATTCCACTCTTGGACCCTGAACACTACACACAACAAAAACCTATCTCTTACATTGGTACAAGAGTGACCTCGATCTCCCAAGCATCCGACGTTTCCAAGCTTGAATCCAACCCGAGTGAATCTACACTCAATGTTGAAAACCCTAGTTACAAGTTTCGTCCATGGAGGCCTTTATCTTAAGAGAAATGTTTCTAAGTGTTACAACTTCAATATCCAAAAAAAACTAATGACTAAAACCCTACATCATTCTATTTAAAGTTTATTGCAAATACTAGGTAAAAAGACCAAAAGGTCCCTTTAATGAAATGTGACCAAGGGCGCCCTTGGAGTGTAAGTTTAGGGTCAGTTTTGGTGTGATCCAAGACCTTATCCATACTTCACTTCGATGCTTTATTGGACGGGTCCAACGCATTCTCACATACGTACATTCTTATAGTCGTACCCGCATCATCCTTTCCTTTTTGAAAAAAGATTCAACCTCAAATCTGCTCCTTGCAAAATCAAAGAAGGACGAATAATCAAAACATCCTCATTACATAAGGGTTAGGATTAGCAAAACACACACATCACATGCCATGCCAAGGTGGGACAAACTTGGATTATACCCATGGGTCCTTTGTGTTGAACATGAAAACCTTAGTATAAATGGCACAAAGGATGAGGTCATCATCAACAAAAAGACACAAGGAAGAACCTTGCCTTCCTTCATCAGCACCCACTATCAAACATTGCTTGTCATCTTGACCAAGCATCAAGTGGGAAGTGTAGAAATTTCCATATTCCGGGAGGGTGCCGGGGTCAAATAGGAGAAGTAGCCAAAGGTCTAAGCTAAGGTTAGCCCTTCCTTCCCCTAGAATGTCACTCCCACAACCACGCATGACATTTGCCTTTAAGAGAAGATTAATATTCAAGAATAGAGAGACATAACCTAGAAGTCCTACCTCAAAAAAAACATATGTCATCATTTACAACATTTCCATACACATGATATCTATGAACCAAACTACTAGCAAGGCTTTTACCATACAAGATGTTCAAAGAGTCACGTGCACCATCAAGATCAACTCTATAAACACCATCACTAACTTGAGATTTTTTAAGCACGCCACACATATGCTCAAGTAGTGGAATACATTCATAGTAAGTTGATCTTCATTCACATCCTCACTAGTTGTTGGAAACTCACATACCAACGTAGACTCACCTTGGTTCTTACAAGGGTCAACTAGTGTGTGAGTACTCTTGTCAATTGGTAATAGGACCTTGTTAAAGTTAGAAAGGCTAGCACTAGATGGACATAAATCATTCTTACAAGAAGAATCAATTTTATCATCTAAAGGATCAACTAGTGCTTGCATACTTACAACAAGAGTTTGGTCCTCACGTAACCTAACATCACCAAGAGTATCACCATAGGGAGACTCAAACACCTCTATTCTAGGTAAATCTGCAAATACATCCAATTAGCCACTACTATCCAAAACATAATATTTTAAGTTCATAGGAGTGTAGGGAATAGTGTTTTTACCTAGTAGTCACATGAGCTATGACTTCTCTCTTGACGTGTGTCCAGGTAGCCGACTTGCTCCTTTTGACCTACCATACGATCCAACCTTTCATTTGTCATAGTGTAATACCCCGCATAATCCATGCATTAGCTCATGGTAATATACTCTTAGAGTTAAAGGTTTTTTTTAGTGTCAGAGAGACTTAGTATCTTTTTTTGGCTTCCAAAGTGAGTAAAGTTTAAACCATGTTTATAATTTTTCTAATTTTAATTTTTCATCACATGGAAAATTATATAAGCTTTCCGCCTATTTAAGATTCGCCCGAATCCGATACCCAGGTAAGAAATTATGGCTAATTTAATCCTAGTCGAAAAATACCATCATTTTAGTGCTTGGCGCATCGCGGAGGGGGTCTATTTAAAAATTTTCAAATTCCAATAGCCTAGCACGATTGTGGTGCGTTGCGCTGAAGTTCCAGGTCCCAACCAATAGGACAACGCAATGGCTCCAGGTCACGGTGACTCTAAGAATCCCATTCATCAATTTCTAGTGAGCCACTACGATTGTGGCACATCACGGTGGCCCATAAAATCGGGCTCCCAATTATATTTTATTCCATCTCATTAAGGGTATATTAGGTATTTTCCAACCCCCCTTATCAGCTCAAACACGGGATTATACTCCCAAGTGACCTCATTATTCATATTTTCTTCAAAAATATTACAAGGACACTCTCTAGGGTTTCAAACTAAAAAAAAAGCCCAATTAACTCAAGATTCAACCGTGGGTTTTCAAAACTGACTGAAGATTTGGAATCCTCAAATCGTAGGCTTTAAGAATCAGTCACTAAGTTCATAATTCAAGGTACGTGCTACATGGGTTTGTATGCTAGAACATAATTTGAAGTTTATCAAGCATGAATTTTAAAGGGGTTTTGAAACTTATGCTTTGAATTTCGCATTATGGATGATTAGATAATATTATTGTTTTGGTATTTAGGCCTTTTCCCCTTAAATTGATTTAAACCTATATGAATATGTATGATGTTGAGGATTTGATTGAGAGCATTATTATTGAAATCCCTCTCTTTGATAATTTAGAGTTGATGAACTTGTTGGGAATAATTTAAGATGCTTGTTTAATGTTTTAAAGGGGATCTTTTCAATATTTAAGTATTTAACATGATTTTGATGATGATGAGAGTGAGTTTCTTGATATGATTTCATTCTTGTGTTAAAAAGAAAGAATTACATGTGATGGATATCTTTGACATGACCACCTTGTGTATTTGAAATATTGAAAAAGAGAGTTTCTTGCATATGTTTACATGAGCTTTAAGAAAGAGTTTCTTTGAAGTAATTTATTGATACAGTGGTCCCAGATTAACGTTTTGAAATAGAGAATATTATATGCTAATAATGGCTCAGAGAATGTGACTTGCAATTCAATGGTATGACGATACCATAAGTATGTATCACATAACAGAGTATGTTTTCAGAGAATGCATGTTTTAAATAGTTAAAACTGGGCTTAAAAGGGTTAGGTGGTTACCCAAAGAAGGTTTGAGTTCAAGTAACTCTTAACCTAAAACCGTGATTTTCCAATTCAGGTATTTTATTTTATATTGGCGATGGCTGTGTGGCGTAGCAGAGTCAGAGACTCCAACCCTTGTGGCACACTTGGACTGGGGGCTTCCCCTCTGAGTCAATGGCGAATTCCATATAGCTCGTGAAATTTCAGAGTTGTAGGTTATACCACCTAGCACAGAAATAAAACAAAAAGTGTCACAGAGTCCAGATAATTTTACCAAGTCTTTCAGAAATGCCCATGAGATTTCTTACTATATGATATATTTATGAAATATTTTAAATTGCTCTCATATATGTTGAATATAAATTATTATTTTGGATTTGCTCTACGTACCAGTACAATTATATTGACCCCTGCCTCCCAGGTTTGGAGGCTCAGTCTAGGGGTCCGACTAATCAGTAGAGTATCCAAGGAGAAGTGATATAAGCAGTGGTGATCCTTCTTTGTTCCAGAAGGTCTATCATTTTAGATTATGTTATTTCTTTATTTTGCTCTACTGGGGGGCTTGTCCCATCTTTTCAGACAGTTATCTTTCGATCATGTAGTAGATATTTCGCAGACTATTCCAGAAGTTGTTTATTTGAATTTTGGATTTTATTCCATATGGTTAAACTAAATCCAGAGTATGACCATGTTTTTGTATTAGATTATAATTCCATATTTTCTTTTATTATATGAATGTTGTGCATGATTACCAAATCTGATAGAGTAGGACATCTAGGACTTCATGGTTTGGGATGTTTGTCATGGCCAAGCCCTAGTTTGGATCGTGACAAACTCTGTATCAGAGCACAGTTCATGGTCTGAGGGTGTCTGCAAAATCGTGTCGAGTAGAATCTTGTTTATGGGTGAGTAGCATGCCACACTTATAAGCATGAGGCTACTAGGTGTTTAGGAATGTTTCTCTTTTTTGTGGTTTAGTTCGTGCTTTAGAGTTTGAATTATCCCCTAATCAATGGTCTCTTGTGTTTCAGAAAAACAATCATACCTCTCTCTCGTACTATCTATCAGAATGCTTTAACAGATAAGGTCCATCTCACTCATGGGATGAGGACCCAAAATAGAGCTAAGACTCCAGATATTGATGCTACTTCAAGAGTCCCACCTATTCACACCAGCCCACCTAGGGCCCCCAGAGCTTCCCGGATGGGGACTAACCGCGCTCAGCCTCACAAGAGAGACGTATCTAATGCAAAATTTAGATAATCCATTCATATGCTTACACAATTGGTAGCCATACAAACTCTACGGGTGAAAGATATTGGGTTTTTATCTGTTAAGTTTGAGGCTACAAGAGTGGGCTAGTACATGAGAATGAACCTGCTCAAGTTTACTAGTACCAAAGTAGAAGATGATCCACAGGTGTTTGTGGATGAGATAGAGAAGATCTTTAAGGTGATGCATGTATATGAGGTAGAGGGGGTTTAGTTAGCAGCAGCTTAAGGATGTAGTGAACCAATGGTATAATGAGTGGAAAGATTCAAAGGGTGAGAGTGCTGAGCCCACAGTTTGGGCCGAGTTCATGGAAGCCTTCCTCGATCAGTTCTTTCTCTCGAGCTTCAAGAGGACAAAGCTGAAGATTTTATGAATCTAAAGTAGGGAAAGATAAGTGTCTATAAGTATACTCTGAGATTCAACCAACTAGCCCATTATGCTCTAGAGATGACTAGTAATGTGAGAGCTCGAATGAGAAAATTTACATTCGGCCTTTTGGATGACCTAGTGCTTGAATGTCAGGGAGAAATATTGAACCAAGACATGGATTTTGCTAGACTACCAGTCTACATGCAGCAAGTTGAGGGAAAGAAAAAGAAAATCACAAAATCTAGAGAAAAGAACAGGAAGGCAAGGAGAGCCAAGACAGCAGACCAGAGCCACAGTCAGCAGCAGAGTGGGAATTGGGGTAACAAATGGCAGAAGAAGAAATTTTGGGGTAATGCACAATCTACAACCAGTGCTCTGGTGTCCAAAACCCCAGCCGAACAACGCTCCCAGGATTTTTAGTCCAGACAGGGGCTGAGGATGCAGGGTTTGCAGTCTCAAGGAAGTGTAGCTCAGACCTCTCAAACATACCCACGCTATGAGAGATGTGGGAGGAATCATCCGGGGAGATGCCAGTTTGGCGCTATGGTGTGTTATTTATGCGGACAACCAGGCCATATCCAGAGAGACCGTTTGGCTGCAAAGGGTAGTGTTGGTGGAGCCAAGTCATAGGCTAATTCTTCTGCACCACCACTGCCTCATAAGGGTGCCACTTCAGTCGCCAAAAACGGATGCAATTAGTTGTAAGCCTTGACCAACCACCAGGAGGCAGAGGCCTCACCGGATATAGTTAATGGTACGTTGCAAATCTTTTCCCATGATGTATGTGTTTTACTTGATCCCGGGTCTACCTTGTCTTACGTGACCCCTTATGTGGCTGTTAGTTTTGGGTTCGAGCTCGATGTGATTGTCAAACCTTTTTCTATTTTTACTCAAGTGGGAAATTCTGTTGTGGCTAGGAGTGTGTATAGAAATTGTGTGGTGACTGTTTGTAGGCGGGATACTATGGCAGACCTCGTAGACTTAGACATGGTTGATTTCGATGCTATCCTAGGGATGGATTTGCTTCATTCATGCTATGCCACACTAAATTGTAGAACCCAAAAGGTTGCTTTTTCCTTCCTGAATGAACTAATAATAGAATGAGAGGGACATTCCTTAGCACCTAGAGGGAACTTTATATCTTACCTCAGAGACGATAAACTCATTTCTAAGGGTCGCTTGTATCATCTTATTCGGGTTAAAGATTCGAATACCAAAAGCATTTCTCTTCAGTCTGTCCTGTGGTGAATGAGTTCCCAGAAGTTTTTCCTGATGATCTCCCAGGCATACCACCTGATAGGGAGATAGATTTTGGTATTGATTTGTTGCCTGATACTCATCCCGTCTCTATTCTGCCATATCGAATGGCTCCTACAGAACTGAAAAAGTTTAAAGAACTGCTAGCAGATCTTCTATACAAAGGTTTTATCCATCCAAGTATTTCTCCCTGGGGTGCACCTCTACACTTCGTGCAAAAGAAAAATAGTTTCCTTCGTATGTGTATAAATTATCGCTAGTTGAATAAGTTTACTGTTAAAAATAAATATCCTCTTCCTAGAATTGATGATCTTTTTTACCAGCTTCAAGGTGCTAGATGTTTTACAAAGATAGACCTTCATTTGCGATACCATCAATTGAAAGTTAGAGAGTCAGACATTCCCAAAATAGCTTTTTGAACCAAATATAATCATTATGAATTCTTAGTCATGTCCTTTGGGTTGACTAATGCCCCTGCAACCTTCATGGATCTTATGAACAGGGTGTTCCATCAGTTTTTGGATCTGTTTGTCATAGTTTTTATTGATGATATCTTGATTTATTCAAAGAGTGAGGAGGATCATGCCAATCACCTCTGAATCATCCTTCAGACTCTCAAAGATCATAAGTTATATGTAAAGTTTTCCAAGTGTGAATTCTTGCTTAATACTATTGCTTTCTTGGGGCATATTGTGTCTAGTGATGGGATTAAGGTTGATCTCCAAAAGGTTGAGGTAGTGAGAAAATGGCCCAGACCCACGACTCTAACCGACATTCGGAGCTTCTTGGGTTGGGGGGGTATTACGGAAGGTTTATAGAGATTTTCTCTTCCATAGTTATACCTCTCACTAAGTTGACTTAGAAAAAGGTAAAGTTTGTATGGTCTGACTCCTGTGAGGATAGTTTTGAGAAGTTAAAAGATAAGTAATTTGACTCTTCCGCAAGGTACAAAGGTTTTTGTTGTGTACTGTGATGCATCCCGAGTGGGACTCAGATGTGTGTTTATGCATCTAGATAGAGTCGTAGCTTATCATCTAGGCAGTTAAAGGCGTAAAAGTGAAATTACCCCACCCATGAATTAGAGTTAGCGGTTATGGTGTTCGCACTTAAAATCTGGAGGCATTATCTTTATGGAGTTCACGTTGATATAATTACTGACCACAAAAGTTTACAGTATGTTATCTCTCAGAAAGAACTTAATCTCAGGCAGAGAAGGTGGTTAGAATTGCTAAAAGATTATGACATGATCCTGCACTATCATTCAGGCAAGGAGAATGTGGTAGCCGACGTCCTCAGCAGGTTGTCTATGGGAAGATTTTCTTATGTTGAAGAAGGGAAAAGAGAGATAGTAAAGGATATTCACTGGCTTGTAAATCTTGGAGTACGACTCTTAGATTCTGAAGATGGAGGGGTGATTGTTCATGAGATAGCTAAATCATCCCTTTGTGCAGAGGTTAAGGAAAAGCAGGTTGAAGATCCCATTTTGATGCAGATCAAGAAAGATGTGGGTCAACAGAAGGTGATGTCTTTTGAAATTAGTGGTGATGGGATTTTGAGATATCAGGGTAGACTATGTGTGCCAGATGTAGATAGGTTAAGAAAGAGGATCCTTGATGAAGCTCACACTTCGAGGTATGTTGTTCACCCAGGCTCTACTAAGAGGCATCATGATCTAAAAACCATTTACTGGTGGATAATATGAAGTGTGATGTGGCCAACTTTGTTGCCAAGTGTTTGAATTGTCAACAAGTGAAAGTAGAGCATATGAGGCCAGGTGTTGCTTCCCAATAGATAGCTTTGCCCTTGTGGAAATGGGAGATGATCAATATGGACTTCATCACAAGACTTCCGAGGTCCCGAAACCAGTATAACTCTATTTAGGTGATTGTTGCTAGGCTGAAAAGTCAGCTCACTTCCTGCCTATGAGGACTAATTATTTGGGAGATGTCTATGTCAAGATTTACATTGAGGAGATAGTTCATCTGCATGGAGCACCTATGTTCATCATATCTGACCTAGGTATGCAATTCTCTTTGCAATTTTGGAGATCTTTTCAGAGGGGTTTAGGTACTCAAGTAAACCTAAGTACAGCTTTTCACCCTCAGACGGATGGGCAATCCGAACGTACTATTCAGAACCTTGAAGATATATTGAGATCTTATGTGATTGACTTCAAAAGTAGTTGGGTAGATCACTTGCCATTGATAGAGTTCACTTATAATAATAGCTACCATGACAGTATTAAGATGGCTCTATTTGAATCTTTGTATGGGAGAAGATGTAGATCACCGATAGGGTGGTATGAAGTGGGTGAGACTCATATGTTTGGGCATGATCTTGTTCATCAGGCGATGGAGGACATGAAAATTATTAGAGAACGACTTAAAATAGCCTAGAGTAGACAGAAATCCTACCCCGATGTTCAGAGAAGGGAGCTAGAATTTGAAGTTGGTAATTGGGTATTTCTTAAATTTTCTCCTATGAAGGAAGTCATGCGTTTTGGAAAGAAAGGAAAGTTGATTCCTCACTATATAGGACCATACCAGATTGTGAGAAGAATAGGTGAAGTTGCATATGAGTTAGAGTTGCCTGCAAATCTGGGTTCTGTTCATCCAGTATTTCACATATACATGTTGAAGAAATATATTAGGGACCATTCATTATTGTTGCCTATAGAGGAGGTCAAAGTGACAGACTCCTTATCCTATGAAGAGGAACCTATTGCAATATTAGATCGTCAAGTTAGAAAGTTGAGGAGCAAGGAGATAACTTTGGTTAAAGTGTTGTGGAAAAATCAGAAAGTTGAGGAAGCAACTTGGGAATCATAAGATGACATGAGAGATAGATAGCCAGACTTATTTGATCCGGTGAATGAAGAAATAAAAGGTACAATCCTTGTCTTATTCTTTTATGGCCTTAATATGTTTGAAATCATTCTTGTCTGTGTTCTGCGTCATCATTCGGGGATGAATGATCCCAAGGGGGGGATAATGTAACACCCCCCATTGTCTATGCATTAGCTCGTGGCAATATGCTCTTAGAGTTAAAGATTTTTTTTAGTGTCAGAGAGACTTAGTCTTATTTTTTTGACTTCCAAAGTGAGTAAAGTTTAAGCCATGTATATAATTTTCCTAATTTCAACTTTTCATCATATGGGAAATTTGATAAGATTTCTGCCGATTTAAGATTCGCCCAAATCCAATACTCGGGCAATAAATTATGGCTAATTTAAGTCCTAGTAAAAAAACACTATCATTTTAGTGCTTGACGTATCGCAGAGAGGGTCTATTTAACAATTGTCAAATTCCAGTAGCCTAGTCCAATTGTGGCGCATCGCGATGAAGTTCCAGGTCCCAACCAGTGGAACAACACAATGGCTCTGCATCGCGGTGATCCTAAGAATCCCATTCATCAATTTCTAGTGAGCCACCACGATTGTGGTGCGGCGCGAGGGTCCATAAAATTAAGCTCCCAATTATATTTTATTCCGTCTCATTAAGGGTATATTAGGTATTTTCCAACCCCTTATCATCTTAAACATGGGATTATACTCCCAAGTGACCTCATTATTCATATTTTCTCCAAAAATTTCACAAGGACACTCTCTAGGGTTTCAAACTAAAAAAAAAAAACAATTAACTCAAGATTCAACCGTGGGTTTTCAAAACTGACTGAAGATTTGGAATCCCCAAACCGTAGGCTTCAAGAATCAGTCACTAAGTTCATAATTCAAGGTACATGGGGTTTATCCTAAAAATAAAACTACATGGGCTTGTAAATGCTAGAACATGATTTGAAGTTTATCAAGCATGAATTTTAAAGGGGTTTTGAAACTTATGCTTTGAATTTCGCATTATGGATGCTTGGATAATATTATTGTTTTGGTCTTTAGGCCTTTCCCCCTTAAATTAATTTAAACCTATATGAATATGTATGATGTTGAGGATTTGATTGAGAGAATTATTATTGAAATCCCTCTCTTTGATGATTTAGAGTTGATGAACTTGTTAGGAATGATTTAAGATGCTTGTTTAATGTTTTAAAGGGGATATTTCAATACGTAAGTATTTAACATGATTTTGATGATGGTGAGAGGGAGTTTCTTGATATGATTTTGTTCTTGTCTTAAAAAGAAAGAATTGCATGTGATGGATATCTTTGACATGACCACCTTGTGTATTTGAAATGTTGAAAAAGAGAGTTTCTTGCATATGTTTACATGATCTTTAAGAAAGAGTTTATTTGAAGTGATTTATTGATACGGTGGTCCCAGATTTACATTTTGAAATAGAGATTATTATATGCCAATAATGGCTCAGAGAATGTGACTTGCAAGTCAATGGTATGACGATACAATAAGTATGTATGCCATAACAAAGTATGTTTTCAGAGTGTATCTTCAGAGAATGCATGTTTTAAAGAGTTAAAACTGGGCTTAAAGAGGGTTAGGTGGTTACCCAAAGAAGGTTTGAGTTCAAGTAAATCTTAACCTAAAACCGTGATTTGCCAATCCGGGTATATTATTTATGCTGGCGACGGCCGTGTGGCATAGCAGAGTCAGAGACTTCAACCCTTATAGCACACTTGGGTTAGGGGCTTCCCCGCCGAGTCAATAAAAGATTCCATATAGTCCATGGACTTTCAAAGTTGTAGGGTATACCACCTAGCGCATAAATAAAACAAAGAGTGTCACAGAGTTCAGATGATTTTACAGAATCTTTCATAAATGCCCATGAGATTTCTTACTAGATGATATGTTTATGAAATGTTTTAAATTTCTCTCATATATGTTGAATATAAATTATTATTTTAGATTTTCTCTATGTACCAGTATAATTGTATTGACCCCCTACCTCCCAGGTTCGGAGGCACAGTCTAGGGGTCCGACTAATCAGTAGAGTATCCAGGGAGAAGTGATCTAAGCAGTGGTGAGCTTTCTTTATTCCAGAAGTCCTGTCATTTTAGATTATGTTATTCCTTTGTTTTGGTCTACTGGGGGCCTTGTCCCAGCTTTTGAGATAGTTATCTTTAGATCATGTAGTAGATATTTCGCAGACTGTTCCAAAAGTTTTTTAGTTGAATTTTGGATTTCATTCTGTATGGTTAAACTAAATCCAGAGTATGACCATGTTTTCATATTAGATTATAATTTTGCATTTTATTTTATTATATAAATGTTGTGCATGATTACCAGATCAGATAGAGTAGGACGTCTGGGCCTTCATAGTTAGGGATGTCTGTCATGGCCAGGCCCTAGTTCGGGTCGTGACACATAGCTAGCTCTCGGGACATAGTGTCAAGGAAGGCCAAAATGGCATTGGTGACATTGTTGTCCAAGGGTTGAGGGGTGGAAGCCGTGGGTTTCCTTGTAATTGTACCTAAGAAAAAAAGAAAGAAAAGAACACACATACAAAACAAAACACAAGTTAGTTCTAAGAAACCTCACCACACTCTCGTACACTTGATCATCTCACACTTGGTTTCACAAGTGTTGAAAGTCGGCTTATACTTCACGAGTGATTGAGGGTCAAGTCTACTCGTGCCCAAAAAATATTTTCATTTGAGTAGACTCAAGGAAAATTTGTTTATAGACTTGAACCAACAAGATACAATGAATTTACAAAAGAGAAAAGCACACAACAACACTTAACACGAATAAATGAACACAAAGACTAACTAACAATCTAGTAGATGAGTACTAGTTTGCCAATTAGTATTAGAACCAATGAAAGTGAAACTAAGGAACAACAAAAGGAAACTAAGAGATCAAAAGTTTGTGCCAAAATTATTGTGTGAACAGTAATAATGATAACGTGGTAGCACGTAATTGGTTGCGGTTTCTAACAATTTTTGTTGTCCAATCTCAAGTCTTTGGTCAATTTACAATTTAGGAATTGGAATTTGGTTAATGGAGGGAGATAGAAGTCTTGTATCACTTTTGAAATTCAAACACAAAAATTCTTGACTTAACTTGCACTTTTCCTCAAAACATGGGTCCTTATTTTATGGAAAATGGTTGAGATATGATTGACTAGTTAGTAAGTGATGGTAAGTCTTTCAAGATTAACAAAGTTCTCACACCTTTTTTTCACCTTTTTGGATCTAACTTTGAATTTATTGTAACAATCCATGAAGGTAGTGAATAACTTCAAGAACAACATCAACAATCACCAAGAACAACCAACAATAATCTCTAAGATCCCAACAATTTTCACACGACTAACTTCAAATTTTCACAATACAATATCTTCAACACTTGGCCAAGACAACTACTACTTCAACAAAATGGTTCTTAGGCCACCAATGAACAACAATATCATGTGGAAGAGATTAGAACAACAATAATATGAAGACCACAAGGCCAAAATAGTCCATCACAATAATGTTTCAACAACAATTCGGCCAAGTCTTATGTTCACAATAACAACTACATCAATGTAAGCTCAAACTTATATTTAGACTCAAAAGTGTTAGATATGAAGAAAACTAACACTAGAAAAAAAAAGTAAAAAATCTTGTCCAAGACACAACATAACACAATTTCGGCCAAGAACACAAAATGGACAGATTTGCTTCTTTTTGATTTTTCAGTTTTCTAACACTTTTGTTTAATTTTCTATCAGGAAATCCTAAGATTGATTTTGTAGGAACAAGATCAAGACATGATTTGATACCAATGAAATGATAAATACTTTAAAATACAAGATAAGGCACAAAACATACACCAAAACAGTCCACAAGTTCAAAGAACAGAGGACCCCTTTGATGACCACTCTTGGATTCAACAAATACAACAAGAATACAAGATAAAAATAGTCTATTTCACACTAAAACATCCAAAAACACAACAATAATGTGAATAACAAGATGAACAATAATAACATAAGTTTAGATTCAATAAAGGATCCAAAACAGTCCACTACACAAGATAACAACAACGAAAGTAAAGATAGAAAGTGAGGCATATATTATTATAGGGCCTAAGAACTAGGGTGTGTATTAAACACCTAAACCATTAGAAACATGTAATAATAACACCTACACTTTTCATGGACACAAGAGGAACCTCAATCTCCCAAGCACCCAATATTCCAAGCCAAGAACAAACAACACAAGTGATTCCACACTTGGTGTTCACCTAATTTTGGGTTTTCCTCTTAGAGAAGAGAGGAATTGTGTTACACACTCTCAAAATATCATCAATAACTAATTAATGAAACCCTAAGTGGTTCTATATATAATATATTACAAAGTGGAAGTCAAAATGACCAAAAAACCCTTTAATGAGTGGGCGCCCATCAAGTGTAATATGTTGGATGATTTTTGGTGCATTTAGGTCCTCTTTTGCACTTCAATTTCACACACCAAGTCTTGGATCCAACATATGCCCTCATGAGGCCATCTACGTAATCGTACTTGTATCATCTTGTTGTGTGTAGTGTTAAGGGTCCAAGAGTGGAATAGGCTCTTGGGTTCTTAAGATTATACCAACCATTGGTCTATCTATCTATCCCTTTTATTTTATTGTAATCTTGTGGTGTTTTCTCTTGTTTAGTGCAAGCCATTTGTTATTGTTATTGTTCTTATCATATTGTTGTCTAGCTTCTTGTGTTCATCACGTTTTGGTGGTTGTTTTGGTGTCAAAAACGCCCTTGTATCCTTGTATTCTTGTTGTTGTAGTGAATCCGAGAGTGGTATCCATCTTGGTTCTCGGATCCTTAAGATTTGTGGACTGATTTGGGGTGTTTTTTGCGCCTTTCTTTTTTGTCTTGTATCATTTGGTATCAAAGCTTGTAGTTGATTTTGTTCCAACAAAATCAATCTTGGACTTGCTAGAAAAAAAAAAAAGAAGTGTTCTTGTTGTTGTCTTGGCCAAAAATTTGTCACTTGATTTGGTAGTCATTTTGTTTGTTTAGAGTGTTTTAAGTGTTGGTTTCTTTCTCACCAACACTAAAAGTGTTCATATCTAAGTTTGAGCTTGATCTTGTTATTGTGAACTTGAAAACTTGTCCATGTATTGAGCATTGTTATTGTGACTTCATTTTGTCCGTATGTTGTTGTTGATGTTCTAAGTGTGGCCGTGTGTCATTGTTATTGATAATTAGTGGCCTAATAACATATTGGTTGAAGTTGTTGAGGTATTGGCCGTAGGTTAGAGACATTGTTATTGTGGTATTGGAGTTGGCCGTGTGAAATTGTTGTAGTTCTTGGAAGATTGTTGATGTGTTCTTGAAGATTGTTGTTATGTTCATCTTGTTCTTCACTTAGTCTCATATATTGACCACAAAAAAAGTGTAAAATAGATCCAAAAAGGAGTAAGACAAGTTGTAAAGCTTGTTGGTGAACCATCACATCCTAGACTTGACATCAACTTTTTCAACTATTTTTCTTAAATCAAGGAGCCTTGTTTTGTGGAACATAGTACAAGTCAAGTCAAGACTTTGTGTATGAAAAATTGAAAGGGTTCAAGACTTATAGTTTCCCTCCATTATCCAAATTTCACCATTTCAAGTAGTAATTGATCCAGACTTCCAAATTTGGAAAATAAAAATTGGTGTGGGATCGAGACCTATATGTGGTTGCCACATCATCATGTTTTACTGTTCACACAACATATTTAAGCTCAAATTTTAGATTTCTTAGTTTTCTTTTGTTGTTCCTTAGTTTCCATTTCATTGGTTCCAATGCTAATTGGCAAACTAGTACTCATCTACTAGATTGTTAGTTAGTCCTTGTGATCGTTCATTCGTGTTAAGCATTTGTTGTGTGCTCTTTTCTTTTTGCGAATTCATTGTTAGTTCTTGACTCCAGTCCTACATTATTTCATTTGAGTTTAAAATAAAAATCCATTCCATACAAGAGTAGGCCTGACCCTCAATCACTCACGAAGTACAAGACGGCTTTCAAAACTTGTGAAACCAAGTACGAGGTAAAATCAAGAGTGAGAATGTGGTGAGGCATTTTTGATCTAACAATTTTGTTTTTTTCTTTATTTTTTGTGTCTTTTTGTTAGGTACAATGGCTGCCCATAATTTCTGTAATACCCCACATTTTGGACTAGAATGAAAATCTGTCATTCCTATGCGTGGATGTTTCAAAAGCCGCAAATCCTATATAAATTTAGTGTTTTAATCAATTATGTAGTGTGGGAATCTATTTGAGCATGAATTTAGATCATAGAGGTCCCCTAACTCAAGTACAAATTGAAAGTTTTCCTATCGTTCAAGTTTTAGTGAGCGTCAAAACTTGGGTCAAGTTCAATTGACCATAACTCATTGTATATGATGAACTAAGTGGTTTACTATATATCAAATGAAATCTCTTTGAATTATCTTTCCAACGATATCAATTTCACCTAAATCCAATATCGGAGCAAAGAGTTATGCCTATTTTACTCCAGCATGTCAGGCTGGAAATAGTATGACGACATTCGTGATAGCTTATCACATTTTTGATGCCCTATCACGAAGGTCGTCAGCCTTAGGCAGAAACCAGCTCCTAAGTGATGACATTCGTGATAGCTTATCACATTTATGACGCCCTATCATGAAGGTCCTCAGCCTTGGGCAGAAACCAGCCCCTAATTGACGACATTCGTGATAGCTTATCACATTTGTGACGCCCTATCACGAAGGCCATCAGCTATGATTGTCAGCAACTGAGAAATTATTTCATAAGGGTATTTTGGTATTTTCCTTCACCTTCCATGACTTATAACCCTAAAAAGGCATAATTTTTTCCATTTTTCTTCAGTTAAGCATCTTAAAAACCCTCTCTTACACTCTCGACCACAAGATTAGGGTTTCCATCAAACTCATCTCTCAAAAGCAAGATTCAAGCCTTTTTTCAAGATAATCAAGAATTAAGTTTCCCAATCCAAGAACACTCCAGAAAATCATCAAGGTATCCTTTCTAAGGTATGCGTGTGTTCATTCATGGATTTCTTTCGTCCATAAAGTTCAAGAACCCTTTTTTTTTCTAAAAATATATATTATGATTTTCATGCTATGAATGGATTATTGATCATGTCTATGTGTTGAAAGATGCCAATATAGAATCCTTATGTGTTATTATGAATCTATGACATCATATGAGTTGAAAACATGTAAGTTTGATTATTTAAGATGAATAATTGTATGATTTACTCCTATGCCTAAGTTGTGCATGTAAGGTGTTTGATAAAATACCTAAGAGACTAGAAATAATGCATTATAGCTAAATTGTGACTAATTGAAGGATTCATGATAGGCCTCTATGATTCAATGTCATCCATGTTGATAATGTGTCTTATGAACACTGTTGGATTACTCATGAACTAGTCTTATGGAATTATGCTATGGTTACTTGCAAAACCCACTCATGTAAAAGATGTAGAATACCCATGTACTTCATGAAATTCCCCAAGTTATGATATTATGGATTGTGGTTGTAATATGTAATGAGCATGATATTGAAAGCTATGCAAGTATATACGTATTGTATGAAATTCCCTTCCATGAAATAGATTGTTGAGAACCATGCTTAGTATGAAATCCCTTATTTATGATATTGTGGATTATGGACTCTACTCTTATGATCAAGTCAGTCATGTGTGTCAGTTTCCTTCCATTAAGTCCTGGGGGTACTTGTACCCAAAAAATATAGTTGTGTGTCTAGAGCCATGTCATGTTTTCACGATACTCTCAGTCAAGCCATGATCTATAGAAATCAATCAGTCATGTGACTCAGGAAAACTCAGTAATATCAGTAGTTCAGTAGTCTCAGTAATCTCAATGCTCAGTAACCTCAGTAATCACAGTAAATCTCAGTAACTTCAGTACTCTTAATCAGTCCTCAGAAGTCATTATATTCCATTTATCATCGAAATCCAGTAAACTCAGTTTTAGCTCTGCTAAATAATACCACTAGTATCAGTTCAGTCAATCAATATCAGTTCAGCAAATTTATGTAGTTAAGTTATTTAGTTCAGCCCAGTTATTCAGTTCAGTGTCTTTCAGATAGGAGTAGGATTCAGCACTGAGAGAACCTAAGGATGGGGGGCTCACCCGCTAGAATAGGAATGAGATCCCTAGAAGCAATCCTTAAGTTCCAAAACTGCGTTGCCAGCGTAGGTACGAGATGTCGCCCATTAGATACGACTAACATACCTAGGGGTCACCCGTTAGCATATTTATTTGTATAGGACTGATCCCAGGAGTCACCCGCTAGATTAGGACTGACTCCACAGCAGATGTCTTTACTGGTGGTGCGGTACTGAAACCCTTCTAGTCAGGGTATAGATTGGACCTCAGTCAGCTTAGCTTGGGGCATGTCAGTTAGATGAACACATCCCACAGTTTCAGTTACAGAATCAGGGCTTTCAGACACAGTCAACTCAGCTTAGTAGTACAGATTCAGTACTGTTAGATACAGTCAATGCTTATCATTGTAAATAGACTTCAAGATCACCCATTATCTAGGACTGATCTCAACTATGATTAATCAGTATCAGAATCATTAGATTTAAAGATCACCGGCTAGATAGGACTGATCTCAGACTAAGTCAAATCATCCTTATTACCAGTATACTCATGATCACCTGCTAGATAGGACTGATCTCAGACTTAGTTACTCCAAGTAGAACGGAACTCAGATAGTTCCATCAGAACTTAGACTATCAGATACAGTCACTCAATATTGGTTATATCGATTAGTCCAATCATTACAATTATATTATCTATGTCAGTTGTTATAGCTCATGTTATCAGTATTTAGTTTCAGGACTGTTAGACACAGTCATTCAAACCAGTTCTTCATAATTTGAACTGTCAAAAATAGTCAATAATTAATTCAGTACCTCTGTAACAGTAAAGTCATGTCGTCAGCATTCAGACTCAGTAGTCAGTATCATCACGAGTTTAGTTATAGTTGTTTATACATGTATGTATTCTCACATTCATATTAGTTAGCATTGTTTATGCATATAACTCTTTGCATTTAGCCTTTCTCACTCGTATACTCAGTACATTCAGATGTACTGACGCATTTGTGCTATGGTGCTTTCTCTTATGTTAAACCATAGGTTCAGAGGCATGAGCTCCAGATCAGCAGTAGCATTCCAGTGTTGTTCAGAGTTTGCAGTGAGTCCTTCTCATTCGAGGACGATATGATTATTTCTACATTTACTATTTAGTTGCTAAATGGAGTTAGTTGGAGACATGTTCCTTCAACTCCTTATTCAGTTTAGAGGCTTTCAGAATAGATGTCTAATTAGATATTCAGATCTCATTATTTTCAGTATTTATGACTTGTTTTGGTATTATTATACCTTTTTCAGATATTTTGTTATCAGACATTTATTCGGTTTGAACCTTATGGCCTTTCATGTTCATGTTTCCATATTTTATGATATATTACGCAGTATACGGGTACAGATATCAGTCATGGGTTAGCTTGTGGTCCTTCGAGGTCATTAGCACCGTGTAGCATTCCGGTTCAGAAAATCAGGGTGTTACAATTTCAATGCCACATTTGATTGCATCGATGAAAATATTAAAGATATGAAATGGCACATTCAAATTATACGCCAATTGCTACCCAAACTCTTCCCACAAAATCCAATTATCCAAGCACCTTGCGATAAGAGCTTCCTGAAGGAAGTTGCTGCCCAAGCTTGTGAAGGACTCTTATACCGAGGTAAAGATGAACATACTCATGAACGTCAAGCTAAAATAGCTAAATCTTACACTTAGGTGCATATGAATGATGATTGCGAGGCTAATAAGCCGTTGAGGTTGATTAATAGCTTACCTACATATGAGTATATTGACTTCTTGCCACTTATGAATGATGTACATATTATGCGAGTGGATACACTAGTTGATCCTATAGATGACCGAATCGACTCTTCTAGTAAGATCAATTACTGTCTACCTAGTGTTGAAGCTATTGTGTTGAATGAAAGTACATCATCGTGTGAAAATTGTGTTTTCCAATTTGTGAGTAAAACTTGCCCACTACTTGAGGATATGTGTGATGTGATTAATGAATCACAAGTGAGTGAAGAATTTGAAAATGTTGGTCAAGGAAAAAGGAGTGAACCCATGAGCCTATGTTGTTGTAAAGATTCTAATATTTATTTGGCTCATAGGGTTAATTATGTGCTTGACATATCTTTGGAACTTGATAATGATTCCTTAGAGAGTGAAAAATCCAAATTTGTCCGCAGATTAAATCATTCACTCTTTAGGTACAATGTCTTGTTTGAAGATAGTTTATTCACTCCTAATGAACCTAGTGGTGCATGTGATGTAGACGGTATGGCTTATCTTTGAAGCTATAGCCAATATGCTAACCCACTATGGTGTGACAACATTCCTCCTCAAGATGGAAATCTCTTCTTGGGAGATGAGAGTACTCTTAAGGGTAGGGAATGTGTAGTCTTAGAAAGAAATAGTCAATCGGGTGAAGATGACCATAATTTGCTTGATTACTTTGGAAACCCGAGTTGTGATTATCCTTTGAAAAATAATTTTACTCGTACTCTTTTGCATGACACCCTACCCGTGCTTGATAAACATGGTGAGTTGCATTGTGATCCCTTTGATATTAATAGTGGTTTGTGTCTACTCGAGGACCCTGGTACAAATGTGTCATTGTCTCTTTGAGGTGTTGCTCATATCCTTGCATCCATGGTTGACACATTTGTACTTAAGTTATGTGAACCATAACTTGTGGATGCCAAGTTGTATTCTTGTTTGTAGAAGGATCCAAGGTTGTTAAAGGCTTCTTGTCACCTTTATGGGGTTGGACAAATTGAAGTATCTTGTGGGACTCTTGGGAGCGTACTTAACGTCCTTTGTAGAGGAAAATTGAGTTATTGGGCAAACTACTTGTCTTGAATTGGATTGATGCATGGTAGTTTCCTTATTCTCCCTATTGGTATGACTCCCTTGATGGAATGCCTTCCTTCAGGAAGTGGTTGGAAAAAGAGAGGCCCTACGTGCTTGCAATGTCCCTTTCTCTCATTGTGTGTTTCTACTCGTGAATACATCTTGAATGAGAATCGTGTATTTGGTGACTTTCTTCTCTACCTATATGCATATGATGATATTCATGATGTTGTTGGATATACATTGTATGACAGGCGTAGTCTCGGTTTTTGTTCCTTATTACTTAATATTCATTCGAGGTCTTTCCTTTGTGATGTTGTACAAAATCTTTTCTTAATTAACAAAAATGATCCTTGGTTGTAGTTCAAGTGTGTACCACCTTGTCATGATAATGCTAATTATTTATTTTTCTAACCCTAACCCTCGTGTCATGAGGATGCGTACTTGTTTGTCTTCTCTTGATTTTGCAAGGTGCGGATTCGAGGTTGAATCTTTTTCAAGAAGGGGAGGATGATACAAGTACGATCATGTAGATGGACTCATGAGGGCATATGTTGGATCCAAGACTCGGTGTGTGCAATTGAAGTGCAAAAGAGGACCTAAATGCACCAAAAATCAGCCAACACATTACACTTGATGGGCGCCCACTCATTAAAGGGTCTTTTGGTCATTTTGACTTTCACTTTGTAATATACTATATATAGAACCACTTAGGGTTTCATTCATTAGTTATTGATGATATTTTGAGAGTGTGTAACATAAGTCCTCTCTTCTCTAAGAGGCAAACCCGAAATTAGGTGAACATCAAGTGTGGAATCACTTGTGTTGTTTGTTCTTGTCTTGGAACGTTGGGTACTTGGGAGATTGAGGTTCCTCTTGTGTCCACGAAGAGTGTAGGTGTTCTTATTACATTTTTCTAAGGGTTTAGGTGTTTAATACACACTTTAGTTCTTAGGCCATGTAATAATATATGTCTCACTTTCTATCTTTACTTTTGTGGTTGTTATCTTGTGTAGTGGACTGTTTTGGGTCCTTTATTGAATCTGAAACTTGTCTTATTGTTGTTCATCGTGTTCTTCATGTTATTGTTGTGTTGTTGGCTATTTTGGTGTGAAATACACTATTTTTATCTTGTATTCTTGTTGTATTTGTTGAATCCGAGAGTGGTCATCAAAGGGGTCCTCTTTTCTTTGAACTTGTGGACTGTTTTGGTGTATGTTTTGTGCCTTTTCTTGTATTTCCAAGTATTTATCGTATGATTATCCAACACCAGGAGTTTCGGGCAACATATACAATGGGTCAAATATATCAGGAGTATACACAATACTCAGGGGAGCATACACAATATCTCATATCAAATCAACAAGCATACACAATGCTCAAGGAAAACATACGCAATGTCACATATAAAATCAACAAGCATACACAATGCACAAGGAAAGTATACACAATGCCCCAATGAAATTAAGAAGCATACACAATGCCCCAATCTCACAGTACACAATCATATCACATCACGAAATAATTTATAACAGGAGAATTAATATTCTAAAATATAAAGTATATACGGCTGGCCTTAAAGGCTATCGATTCTGCCAAGCACAGGCTCGTCCCAACACATGGACCAGGCATACAAAAACATATTTTAAAATAATATTTGAAAAGCAAGCACTCAAAACTTAAAGTCTCACTTACCTCGCTAATGACAAATTCCCCAACTTTGCAATGTGTAGGACGTCAATCAAATAACGATCAATGGGATCAATCTAAATAAAATATTAAATAACAATATCAATTATGCTATTCAGGGTCAAGTCTCAATATCCCTAACTTTTAAACTTAGAGATAAATTTTAATATCGCACACCTTAACCCATGAATTTAAGAATAATCTAACAAGGAAGGCTTCCAAAATAGGAATTTCAAAATACTGGCCAATGACTTCATCACTATTAATCAATACCGCACCATGAATATTCCCTACTGATGGTCTGTTTAAAGTGATGCCAATATCAAATTGAAACATCAACTAATACAAATTGAGACATCAACTAATACAAATTGAAACAACAATTATGCGGAAAGATTTTGTACACATTATATACATTCTGTTTCTTGCTTCTTCTCTCTATTTTCCCACTATCTAGTTAATATTAACCAATGTTAATTCCTTTGCCAAAGTAGCAGTCACCCACCCATGAAATTTCCACTTTACAAATTATGCCTAGTACCTCTCGATCATACATGATAGCTTTTTCTTTCTCTTTTTTTTTCTCTTTTTCTTTATCCCGACAAGAACATTATCACCATATACAATTAATTTAGGTAAAAGATAGAAGAAATCTCATACCTAACAGTTAATCTCTACCAAGCTATCTTTCTTCATTGTTTTACTGCCTCCTTCAAAATAGTGAGATAAAAAGAAATAGCCCTAAAGTTCTATTTGAAGTGATTTAGTTATGAAACTGAAGAAAAGATTAGGCTTTTGGATTACTCCCTTTAATTATATTAATTAATAATAATAATAATAATAATAATAATAGCTAAATTATCCACTCAGCCCTCGTTAAAAAGAATGAGTTATTACAGCGTCTTGCCTACCCCTATCATTCATGGTGATATTAAAAATAAAAGTACTCTAACCCTTAAACTTGCATTCTTCCACATTCCTAATGCATTTTTCACGTTGAAACTGATGACTCCAAGAAATAATTCGTTTTAGTTATTGGTTAATATCATATTCTAAAAATGATTGCAGAAGAAATAGAGAAACTTCAAAAATATATTTTATACTCTGCATGATTTTCTCCTCAGACTCATCCATATCTCTTTCAACAACAACAAAATAACCGTGTATTCCCACAAATTGGCGTCAGGGCTCATTCATATCCTTTTATTGTGTAAAATTATTCTCTATATTCTCCTAATCAACTTGAATGTAACAATATTCTCATGTGGACATTGTTTGGACTACCAGGTTCTGTTTTAACTGAACCAGAAGTTTATGGAAGGGACATAGAGGAAGATGAGATGGTGAAATTCCTTATAAACAATGTTAGTGATGCCCAAGAACTTTCAGTCCTCCCAATACTTGGTCTGCGGGACTAGGAAAGCCGACT
Organism: Capsicum annuum; assembly: GCF_002878395.1. Classification (NCBI taxonomy): domain Eukaryota; kingdom Viridiplantae; phylum Streptophyta; class Magnoliopsida; order Solanales; family Solanaceae; genus Capsicum; species Capsicum annuum. Next base: position 133,938 of record NW_025892414.1, on the reverse strand, counting down.
CTTGCCCAAATGGTCTTTAGTGATCCGAGAGTGTTAGAGCATTTCCATGCCAAAATATGGATTTGTGTCTCAGATGATTTTGATGAGAAGAGGTTGATAAAGCCAATAGTAGAATCTATTGAAGAAAGGCCACTACTTGGTGACATGGACTTGGCTCCACTTCAAAAGAAGCTTCAGGAGCGTTGCTGAATTGACAAAGATGCTTGTCTTAATGATGTTTGGAATGAAGATCAAGAGAAGTGGGCTAATTTGATACATATCAAGCTCTTGTGTTTCTTTCCATAATTAAGGATGATACATATACTTGAAGTTTAATATAGAGAAAAGACATCAAAACACTCCTAAACTTGTCCACAAAACTCATTTCACCAAAAGGTCAAGATGACTGACCTTGTTCAAAACAAAATGAACTGTTTGTGATTAAGAAATTCAAATTACATGTTGTCCAAATGAGGCCTTAACGGCCTCTTAATTGGACAAAGCTAAAAGGCTAACCCACAAGAAAAGTGTAGGTGGTGGGCAGATGATTCAATCAATAAATCAAAATCTCCTCTTAGCTTCGAAAAATAATCAGTCGCTCACATCTCTTTTGGACCTCACTTTCTAGAAACTCAGTTAAACCATGGCAACTGTCTTGTTATATCTGAACAAAGTGATGAACTATGGTGCGTACTCTCCCTTGGGAAAAGTGTTTTTTTCAATTGATGTGCTAAATCTGCTAAACAAAACTGAAAAGACCTTAATGCTTGCAAACATCTTGTAATTTGCTGTTACCAACCCTTGATGCTTATTCTTAAAATTGACACGATGCTTATCTAGATTCAAAATCCTTCATGCTTGACTTGGTAATTCCGAGAAAGAATCAAAGACGAGTCTGCCAGTAGTGTCAAAAGCTAAGTTGGCTATACAATCAGCCAAGTTATTACCCTCTCTATTACAACTCAGAATAATTTATCTGAAACATATAATAATAAGATAGGTTCTAAAAGAGTCATCAATAGATATATAGTCACAGTGTCATACATTTGGTTATAGTATTTGCAGTCATTTATAACCCTAAACTAACAAATGGGGTCATTTTTAAAGAAATAAAACATTTAGGAAAAATTTTGAAAAAGAAAAATACAGTGAAAATGGAAAAAGTGAAAATAAAGTTTGTTTTTCAAATTTTAAACACAACTTCAAGTTGTATTTGAATTTTTCATGACCAAACAACCATTTTCAAATTAAAGGTAAAAAAAAATATTTCTCATGGTCAAACGGAGTATACTCTATGGACAAATAAAAGGGAACATAGGGAACGGAGTACCTTGTGTTACAACTCCAGTTGCAACAGATTAAAGCAAAAGCAAAGTATTGAGATTCTTTTCTATAAAAAACAGTTTCCATGACACGAAAAGTATATATTTATTCTCCCATTAATAATGTATTTATTACAAGTAATTCACACACAAAACATTAACTTTGTGCTCATTGTTTAGTCATCAACAATTTGTGTTACAATTTCCACTCTAGACATATCTAACATATGGCAGAAGCTTTCGTTCAAATTCTGGTAGACAATATCAGTTCTTTCCTTCAGGGGGAACTTGTATTGTTTTTCGGTTTTGAAAATGAGTTGGAAAATCTTTCAAGTCGGTTTTCTACAGTCCAAGCAGTGCTTGAAGATGCTCAGGAGAAGCAACTCAAGGACAAGGCAATAAAAAACTGGTTACAGAAACTCAATGCTGCTGCGTATAAAATAGATGACATGTTGGACGAATGTAAATATGAGGCAGCAAGATTCAAGCAGTCTCGACTAGGGCGTTGTCATCCAGGGATTATGACCTTCTGTCACAAGATTGGGAAAAGGATGAAAGAGATGATGGAGAAACTAGAAGCAATTGCTAAGGAAAGAAAGGATTTTCATTTGCATGAAAAACTTATAGAGAGACAAGCTGCTAGACGGGAAACAGGTGCTCAAATTAAATAAGTTTTAGACAACTTGGTTTCTATTCATTTTTTTCGGTTATTATCAAATTCATGCGTGTGTTTGGGGTGAGTGGAAGTTCCAAAAGATTTCCCTTAATGTTAGTCTCAAGTCTAACTCTTCGCTACCTTTGATGATAGATACATACCTTATTTTCTGCTTAAATGGTTTGTCTCCTTTTTCTGAAAGTTCTTAAGAATGTGGAGGAACTTTACTACTATCAGTTGGGCCACTATTCGATAGTCTAGGTATCAACTGTGAACATTATTTGCATAACGATGAAAACTTCATCCTCCTTTTGTCTACTAGAGGAAAGGTGAAAAAAGAAAACACCACTTAACAACTTTAACATCAGTCAACAGGTTGGGGATTAATTTAAAAAGAAAAGCCTGACCCTACCGTTCATCAATTAGAAAATGGAAAAAAATAAAATAACTGGTTGTTTAGTCCATGAAAAAATTGTGAATTAAATACGGCAGAGGTACATAATGGTTACTTAACTTCTATGTCATAACATTGGAAGTACTTTCATTAATAAGAATCTAGGAAATCCTCTAGCATTCTTCCACATTCTTAATGAATTTTTCACTTTAAAATGACGGCATCAAATCAAAAATAATTTGGTTTAGTTATTGGTTCATATCAGATTCTGAAAATGATTGCAGCAGAGATAGAGAAACTTCAAAAATATATTTTTTCACTATTTGCCAAGTGGAACTCAACATGATTTTCTCATGTCTTCTACTCCTCAAGCTCATCCATATCTCTTTATTGTGTAAAATTATTCTCTATTTTTTGTTAACTCCTTATATGCTTGAATGTAACAATATTCTCGTGTGGACATTGCTTGGACCAGGTTCTATCTTAATTGAACCAGAAGTTTATGGAAGGAAAAAAGAGGAAGATGAGATAGTGAAAATCCTGATAAACAATGTTAGTAATGCCCAAAATTTTCCAGGCCTCCCAATACTTGGTATGGGGGGACTAGGAAAGACGACTCTTGCCCAAAGGGTCTTCAATGATCAGAGAATGATTAAGCATTTCCATCCCAAAATATGGATTTGTGTCTCGGAAGATTTTGATGAGAAGAGGTTGATAAAGGCAATCATCGTAGAATCTATTGAAGGAAGGCCACTACTTGGTGACATGGACTTGGCTCCACTTCAAATAAAGCTTCAGGAGTTGCTGAATAGAAAAAGATACTTTCTTGTTTTGGATGATGTTTGGAATGAAAATCCACAAAAGTGGGATAATTTGAGAGCAGTCTTGAAGGTTGGAGAAAGTGGTGCTTCTGTTCTAACCACTACTCGTCTTGAAAAGGTTGGTTTAGTTATGGGAACTTTGCAACCCTATCGGTTGTCAAATTTGTCTGAAGAAGATTGCTGGTCGTTGTTAATGCAATGTGCATTTGGGCACCAAGAAGAAATAAATCCTAACCTTGCTGCCATTGGAAAGGAGATTGTGAAAAAATGTGGCGGTGTGCCTCTAGGAGCCAAGACTCTTGGAGGTCTTTTGCGTTTCAAGAGAGAAGAAAGAGAATGGGAGCACGTGAGAGATAGTGAGATTTGGAATTTGCCTCAAGATGAAAGTACTATTTTGCCATTCCTGAGTTTGAGTTATCATCATCTTCCACTTGATCTGAGACAATGCTTTTTGTATTGTGCAGTATACCCAAAGGACACAATAATGGAAAAGGAAAATCTCATCACTCTCTGGATTGCACTATCAAAAGGAAACTTGGACCTAGAGTATGTGGGTAATGAAGTATGGAATGAATTATACATGAGGTCTTTCTTCCAAGAGATTGAAGTTAAATCTGGTAGAACTTATTTCAAGATGCATGATCTCATCCATGATTTGGCTACATCTTTGTTTTCAGCAAGCACATCAAGCAGCAATATCCGTGAAATACATGTAAGAAATTATAGCAATCATAGAATGTCCATTGGTTTTCCTGAAGTGGTGTCTTCTTACTCTCCTTCGCTCTTGAAAATGTCTGTCTCGTTAAGGGTGCTTGACCTAAGCCGCTTAGAACTTGAGCAGTTACCGTCTTCCATTGGAGATCTAGTACATTTAAGATACCTGGACCTGTCTCGCAATGTTTTACTTCGTAGTCTTCCAAAGAGTTTGTGCAAGCTTCAAAATCTGAAGACTCTTATTCTAAATAGATGCAGTTCACTTTGTTGTTTGCCAAAACAAACAAGTAAACTTGGTAGTCTCCAACATCTTTTCCTTGATGATTGTCCACTGGCTGCTATGCCCCCAAGGATAGGATCTTTGACATGCCGCAAATCTCTATCTTTCTTTATTATTGGCAAGAGAAAAGGTTATCAGCTTGGTGAACTAAAAAACCTAGATCTCCATGGCTCAATTTCAATCAAACACCTTGAGAGAGTAAAGAACGAAACAAAGGTAAAAGAAGCCAATTTATCTGCAAAAGCGAATTTGCAATCTTTAAGCATGTTTTGGGATTTATATGAACCACATAGGTACGAATCGGAAGAAGTCAAAGTGCTTGAAGTCCTCAAACCACACCCCTGTCTGAAATCCTTAGAAATCACTGGCTTCAGAGGATTCCATTTTCCAAACTGGATAAGTCACTCAGTTTTGGAGAGAGTAGCCTCTATTACAATTAGTCATTGTAAAAACTGCTCATGCCTACCACCCTTTGGTGAGCTGCCTTGTCTAGAAAGTCTAGAGTTACACTACGGGTCTGCGGAGGTGGAGTATGTTGACGAGTATGATGTTGATTCTGGATTCCCCACAAGAAGAAGGTTTCCTTCCCTGAGAAAACTTGTTATAAGGGACTTTCCTAATATGAAAGGACTGCTGATCAAAAAGGTAGGAGAGGAGCAATGCCCCGTGCTTGAAGAGGGATATTACGTCTTGCCCTATGTTTTTCCGACCCTTTCTTCTGTCAAGAAATTGCGTATTTGGGGGAAGGTAGATGCAGCAGGTTTGTGCTCCATATCCAATCTTAGGACTCTTACTGACCTCAGCATTAGCCATAACAATGAAGCTACTTCGCTCCCGGAAGAGATGTTCAAAAGCCTTGTAAATCTGAAGAACTTGCATATCAATTACTTGGGGAATCTCAAAGAGCTGCCTACCAGCGTGGCTAGTCTCAATGCTTTGCAGCTTCTGCATACTAATTCGTGTCGCGCACTAGAGAGTCTTCCCGAGGGATTGCAGCACCTAACAGTGTTAACAGTTCATGGCAGTCCAGAACTGAAAAAGCGATATGAGAAGGGAATAGGACGAGACTGGCACAAAATTGCTCACATTTGTATTGTAGACTCGTGAGTTATTTGTCTTTGTTTGGGAGTTTCCTGCCATTGGATGTAATTTTAACATGAACATTATTTACTTATTTCAAGTCATTTCTCAAGTCCATTAAAAGGCTACTTCCTTTGTCATTTTAGTTGGTCATTTTTTATTTTACACCATACTTAAAATTTTATATAAGATAGTTGATTTTATTAATTTATCCTTTATTTATTTATATTGATGAATATCAAGATTATCTATGAAAAATAGGTCTAACATTAATGAAATAGCATAGATCATGTGATCGGATAGATTTGGATCTTGTAAATTTGTTTAGGCTTCTAAAGAATATTAATTATAGGGGTAAAATGAGAAAATTTTAATTAATTTTATCTTGATTTAATAAGTGGACAAATATTTTGAGACATGTATTTATAATATGATAGCCAACTAAAACGAAATGAAGGGAACTACTATGAACAAGTAAAAGTCAATTCATGTTTTCTTTTAGGGGAAAAAAAAGCATAAATATCCCTCTGAATCTATCGCCACAACTTACTTTTAACACTTTAATTTTATCGATAATTATTTGTCCTCCTAAATAATTTTTGCATGAATTATATTACCCTCTTAATGACTGACATGACAAAAAAAATAAGGCACATTTTAAAAAAAAATAATAGTGATGGGATATTTTAATGTTATTTTAATTATTATATAGTATAATTTAATTATACATAAAATAAAAATAATAAATAAATAAATTCCCTACCCCCCTATATTCATCAAAACCCTAGCCTTTTCATTTTTTTCGAACCCACCCCTTTCCATCTTCTCCAACCCTCCCCCCATCCCTCTCTGCCTTCTTCTTCCAATTCAACGAACTTCCATCCCCTTCCTTCTTCTTCGAATCCTCTCTCTCTCTCTTTTTTTTTTAAATCATTATCGTCACCTAAAGAAATAATCTTCATCTTGATACAAAAAATCTTTATTATAATTTTAAATATGTAATTTAGAATACCCATTTTTTTCCTAAAAAAAGAATGTCATGAGAAGAGAAATCAAAAGTAGCAAAAATTAGTGAAGTGTTAATGAAGGTTAGAAAAAAAAAAGTAATTAATGAAAATTAAATCAATGATTAAGAACTAAGAAGTATTAATAGAGGTTAAGAAAGGAAAGATGGGTGGCTGGCGGCGATTTGGGGTGGTGGTGGTCTAAAGATTAAAAAGAAATGGGTCTTTTGAAGAAGAAAGGGTGGGTGAGGGATATATATAAAATATACATTAGTGAAATTATTTTTTAAATAATATTTTATGTGGATCTGACGTGAAAACAATGTGGCGCTGATATGGGGCGTGTGCACTACACTCTTTAATGTGTGAATGATATTACATTTTAGAGTGATATATAATTCAGGCGAAAGTTGTTTAGGGATAAATAATTACCAATAAAGGGGTATTTATGCTTTTTCTCTTTGTTTTACTACCTGTCTACACATAAAGTACACCTATTTACATAGATTTTATAGGAATACAACAACCGTCAAATGTACAAACATACCACGTTTTTTTTATATATGTGGAATGTTTTTCTACTAATTCTCACATTGAGAAGGAAAGAAAAATTAATTTGGGATGAGAAATCAATGAAGTGATTGGCTTTACTAACTTGTATTTTATTAGGAGGAGGATAATATGCATCATGATTAAGCTAACTGGCACAATGAAAAAACACCATTTCACATTTAAAACAAAATCTAATAAGAGTTGAGGGAAAATCTAAGTAGAAATTTTGAATCTTCTATATCATATCATACTTATTCTATAAGTTGAAAGCCTGTTCAACACACTTTGAACAACTCTCTTCAGTCCTTTTGCTAGCTTTACAATTTATCTTGAGATGATCATTTCTACCACAATGAGAGCACGGTAAATTGTTGGACGCAAACACATAGTTACTATGGGGGTTGTACGGGGGATTAACCTTTTGGCTTTCTAGACCTTTACCATCATTAGATCTTTGACTAGTTAGTCTATCTAGGATCTGAGATGAGGCAGTCCATTTTAGAGACTTGTTAAGTTCTTTCTTAACACGGATCAATTCCCTCTCTAATTCAACATTTCTTTCTAGAGAGGCTTCAAGACTCACTTTTGATTTGTTCAAACTTTCTTCAAGTTCGAGTTAAAAATTGCTTTCCTCACTCTTACCCTTAGAACCAGACTCTGCACACTTTGTTTTTCCTTTAAGTAAGCATTCTCAGATGTCACAAAACAAAGTTTTCTTCCAACTTAGAGATTTGAATAGTTAGAGCAATCTTTTCATTTTCAAACCACCAAGAATATTCTCATTTAAAATATCTTTCTCAGTAAAAAGCTTAATTAAAGAGTCAATCAAGACATTTGCTAGACTCCAGTTTCTTTAAGGAGTAATCATTTAGATTTTGCTTAATGCCAAAAAGAGTTACCTCATCGTCTTTATTATCTTTTATTTTACCATGAGAGCAAAGAGAGAATTGAAAACATCATCATCTTCTACAACCATCATATAAATATCTTCAGGTTGTTCTGATTCATCAGAGTCACTGGACGAGTCCCCCAAGTAGCAAGATCTTACTTAACAACATCGCCTGTAATTGCTCTTATCTTGGATTTGTTTGGGACCTCGTCCTTTCATTTGCCTTTGGCATAATCCTTGTATTACACCATGTGCATCGCACTGTCTTTGATAAAATGACATAATTTGCCACATTTTTTACAAAGGTCATTTGTGTTTACAGCTTTGCTTATGTTTCCCTTTCTTAGACATCCGTCATTTCTCCTTATCGCCTTATAAAATCTTTTGGTAATGTAGGCTATATCTTTATCTTCCTCTCAGAAATCCCCTTTAGCAGCTTTGAGAGTATGAGTTTTCTCCTTTTTTGGCTCCATTTTTGCTTGATCCTGTTGCTTCTTCATTTCATGAGTTTTCAGGTTTCCTATCAACTCATCCATTGTGAGAGTTTTGAGAGTTTTGAGATCTTAAGCTTCGGTAATAGCATCAACCTTGCTTTCCTAAGACTTGGGAGGAATGTTGAGTATCTTTCGCACTTATTTGCTAGGCCTAATCACTTCTTTTAAACAATGCAACTCATTTATAATCGAAGTAAACCTAGTATGCATCTCTTGGATAGTTCACCTTTCTTCATGGTAAAGGTTTCATGCTGAGTAGTAAGCATGTCCTCCATGGAATCTTTGAACTGACTTGTTCCCTCATGAGCACTCTTAAACATTCCCAAATCTCCTTAGCAGATTCAAATGCAAAAATTTGATTATACTCGTCAAGTCCTATTCCACCACATAAGCAATTTCTTTGCTTTGTAACTTTTCTCATTTTTTTTCGATCATCTACCTCATACTCCCTTCGTATCTTAGGGATTGGTTTTGTAACACCTCCTTCCCTAACTTCTTTCATGAGAACATATGGTCCATCACAGATAATATTCTACAACTTGCTATCTTCCATCATTATAAAACCATGCATGCGAGTCTTCTACCATCTGTATAATATCTATTGAAATGAGGTAGTCTAGTGGTTGACTGACCTTTTTCTAGGTTCAATTGAGCAGCTATCAAGCAGGATCCTCTCTAGGTGTTAGCCTGATAGAGAGTATCTAATTATTGGCTTGCACGAATCTACCAAGAGTCAAGAGACTGGGTCCCTTGACACACAATTATAGTAAAGTAGAGATAAAGGAATCAGATGCATAAATAGTAAATGGCACACGATGTTTACGTGGAAGCCTTCTTGCTCAAGAGAGCAAAAACCACAATTTGTCTTACATAATTTCTCAATAACTCAAAGCAGCAATGTGATTACAGACCCTAATAATCACAAGGATCAAACTCTTACTCCTAACTCTTGCAATAAATCTATTACAGGACTAATGCAATAACTCTAATGCACCCGCACATTGACTAACTCTAGTCAACACTGTTAGATAACTTTACCCAATAAAGATATCAAACTAATGATGAAGAAGAACTTGACTAAACATAAGATACATCGATCAACTAACTTTAATTGATGCTACTCAAACTAAGAACTTAGACAAGTAAATAATCTTTTATCCTTTATAACCCAGGAGCAGATTTAAAACATAAGAACGAAAGACATAACACTTAAAGTTACAACAAAGACATGACAGTATTGGATTAGGTCCCTTATCGAAGATGAACAATGTTCTTTTGAGAGAATGACTTTTGCTTCTGGATGAAATCTTGATTTGAAAAAATTAGGTTTTGCTCTTTCCATATATATATTCCTTTTATAAGTGGGAATAAAATCTAGGAAGTACACCATCAGTCGAGGTTAGTCTATCATGCAGTGACTCTATTGCCGTTTTACCAAATGACTGCAAAAAGTATAATTTTCAACTGTACATTTGACTTCTCTTCAGGTCGAAATCATCACAGACCAGGTCCATATGCAAAGGTTTGTAGGCGAACTAGGTCCCTTTGCACAATAGTTTGAAAATCATAACCCAAAATACAACAAATACTACATGATCATAAAGTCAGGTTGAACCGTCACTCAAATTTTATAGAGAAAAAAGATGATGCAATGATTCAACTCAAAACCTCGGTTATCAGTAATTTATATGTCCTTTGGTAGTGAAGTTGGACCTAGTTTATAAGAATCTTCTCAACTAGATAATGCATTATAGGCAACAAACCACCCCTTTTTAAGGTTATTCAGGCCGCTTCAGGATGACATGGTCCACCTCCAGGTCTCTTGGGCTAGTATGCCAAAAGGACACTTTTGAAAACTATTTGCCAAAGAGACAAAAGTCTTGAAAAATTTGCCAAAAGGATACTTAAATCCATATCATCATCAACTTTTCAAACTTACCAACTGTACCCACAAATTTTATAATAATTCACTTTAACCCAATACTTCCAACTTAATAAATTCATCCACAAGTTTTAAATAATACACTTCAACCCACTTCATCATCCACCATTATATATACAAAAATATCTAGGTTTTCAAAAATATTAAATAAAAAAATCCAAAAGCTAAAAATAGAAGGTGGTTGTTTTTTCCTCCAAAAAACTCTGATTCCGGCCATTTTTCTGGCGTTATTTTTCGAAGATCAGCTCTAAATTAGTCCACAAAAATTATAAGCTTGTCAATTGCACCCATTGTTACCCCATTTGTTTGGTATCTTCTTAAACACACTTTCCACCATTGTTAAAAAAACTTGAAACCACTCACATAACTAAAAACCACTTTAGAAAGTACATTACAGCAGCTCAGGCGACTCTAAGTTCATTTCTCTATTTCATAAAGCCAACGATCATTGATTAGAAGCAATATTTAAAATTTTAAGGTTTTCGTATGGATAGTTGCCCAGCCATCAACCACTGATTGTTATTCATCGACCGTCACGACCTAGACTATAAGCATAATCTACTGTCGACCAAAGCCTAATTCCAGGATGTCTATTGCAGAATTTGTTCTGGTTTCTGGTGATTTCATGGGAGAATGGATGGAGACACCCAAATGCTAGAAATGGAGATCTTTTACCAAGGTGACAATCTCCGTTGCTGTTTACCGCAACAGTTTATATGACGAATTAGTTGCAAGCATAATGCAGAGCGGGGATCTAGATTATGCGCTGGTCGACGTGGTGATTAGTTATCTAATGCATTCAAGGGAAAAGGTGAATCCTACTATCATAAATAGAGATATATGTGTGCTGATTTACATGATGGATGTCGATGCAAATGGCTTTAGGCCTATTTTGAGGATAAATATAGTTGAGAGGTCCTTCGAAGGACTGATAAATTCATCAGAACCCCCATCTCCGTGCCCGACAGTCGACGATGATTTCAGTGATTATGAGAATGATGGCGATCATCCTATTAATACAGAAGATGATTCTATGCATATGGAAGATATTTCATCGGACTTGCAAAATGATAAAGATGTCCATGGAACGGGATCACAATCAGGACATTTCTTCACCGACGGAACTAATTTCTATCTCAATCAAATATTCGCCGACAAGAAAGAGCTCAAAATGCTACTAAACGTAGCAATAGTGAGGCAGTATTTTGATTATTGTTTGGAGAAAAACTGCTCCAAATTCTTAAAGGCAAAATGTTTATCTTGTGGTTGCAGCTGATTGTTGAGGGTAATGAAGTACGAAACCTCATGTAGATTTTGCATATACAAGTATGTCGGGTTGCACACATGCAGTGTTGAGCACTCCACCCGCAGGCATAAGATATTATCTTCCGAATTGATTGCTTCACTATGCATAAATTATTTTTGGGATGGTAAGGGTCCAAGCATAAGAGAAATTCAAATGATTGTGTTTAAGGAGTTACATTGCCATGCAAGCTATTGGATGTGTTGGAAAGGAAGTGTAATTGCAAAGAACATCATTCGCGGGACACCGGAGCATAGATATGCTTGCTTGACGGCTTTTTCCCACATGGTGGAGTTGTTGAATCCAGAGACTTCTTACTCTATCATGTTTAACCAGATTGATGGATCATTCTGTTACTACTTTTTAGCATTCGAAGCTTGATATGGGGATATGCCCACACGAGAAAGGTAATTACCGTCGATGGCACATATTTATATGGCAAGTACGGGGGTATGTTGCTGAGTGCAGTTGCACAGGACACCGAAAATTACATCTTTCCAATTGCCTTTTGTTTCATCGATAAAGAGAACGATGCTTCTTGGACCTTCTTCTTTTAGAAGTTGAAGTCTATCGTAGAAGATGAAATAGATCTATGGGTCATCTCCGATAGGTACATCAGCATTGCCAATGCCTTCTCCCGTATTTACAATTGTACACATCATGGACTTTGCATGAGACACCTCGCTAAAAATCTACGTGTAAATCAGCACTGTGGAGAACATTTTTATCTGTTCTACATCATGAAAAAGGCGTATACTGTTGATGAGTTTAGTGAGCATTTTTTCAAATTGAAGAATAATAGACCCGAGGCAGCACATGTCCTTGAAAATATGCTTGGTTTTGAGAAATGGAGTAGAGCACACTTCTCGGACAATAGATATAATGTGATGACCACAAACATTGCCGAGTTGCTCAACGCCATATTGATGGATGAATGGGAGTACCCCGTGTCGCACATATTCAATTCAATTATTAGAAAATTTGGTGAAAAGTTTAGGGAACGGCATGCCTTTGTCGATGGTAAAAATAACAAATTTGTGCCTTGTGCGGAAAGGATCCTAAGGGATAACATGAATACGAGCGATTTCTTGTATGTGACAAATGCAAATGGGGCTCTTGACAAATTCACGGTGTTCGGTAATGGCGTTACTGCCAAGGTCAATCTCTTGGAGAGGAGTTGTTCTTATCGGAAATTTAACCTGGTGAAAATATCGTGAGAACATGCAATGGCTGCTTTGCGAGCAAAGTATGGTGATGGCGTAGGTTATGGTAACTTGATCTACGAGTACTCTTCGCCAATTTATAAAGCTGAAACTTACCTCCTCACGTACTCGAAAGATATTAACGTTGTCCCTCCAGAAACCTAATGGACTGTGCCACAGAAAGTGAAAGACAATAAGATTTCTCCACCCCCTACGATCACAAACTCAGAAGGAAGAAAGTCAAATGAGTTAAGGGCGTCGGTGAGACATTCAAGTCCAAAAGGAGGAATAGGTGTTCAATATTCAAGAAATCGGGACATAAAAGAACTACATGTAGCATGGCCAACAAATTATAGATAGGCTTTTTTTTCTTTAGTTGTAAAGCTACTGGTTTGGGGGATAAATGTGCATTTCTGTAGAATTTAACGTTCAGTTGTAATCGACTTAAAGCTTTGTCTATGATAGACTACGAAAATTCTACGGTATATCTTTCAGAAGGTCTATAAGATATTATGTGTTGTTTATATGATTATTCATCAAACACCCTATGTTGGTCTTTTTACCACCCAATCTCTCCATTCGATGCATTGAATCATTGTTATTTGTTCCCATTTAATGAAAAGTTGCTGACATGTCTGTTTTCAAGAAAAACCACTAGTATACGTTAAGTAGGCCTTTTCTATTCCCACACACGTCAACTCACCATTGGGTGGGAATTTGAAAGGCCACATTCTATAGGTTTATAAATCAAGCACCTATTTCTATCTAACCCTTCAGTTGTACGTAAACCCAACATACCAGAAACCCTCTTCTTCTTCCTCAGAAAACTGAAATAATGCCGCCCAGAAGGATACCCCTACGCCTCATCTGATGTGTTCCCCCAAGACATTACGATCTCTTCCTTCTTAGGAATGATTTTGATCGTTTTTTCTTTGGCCTGGGTCAAGATCACATCTACCTCAAGCACGAATTTCGAAGAATTGCTCATTTCTTGCGGGCAATTCTTAAAAGTCTTAGAATGGAAGGGCCTGACTATATCACCCCCCAGCATCCCCCTGAAATTGGTTTTTAAGTTTTTATTTTATTTTATGTTTTTAATTTTTTTGGTATTGTTCATTGCTAAAGAAGCTTTCATATAGGATTTTGTTAGAAGGAAGCCTCTTCAATTTTGCCTTTTTTTTTTCTTAAAATTCATGTAATGCAATGAATAGGTTCAATCAATATAAGTATTTTCAGTTTAAACATTATGTTTTCCCTCTTTTTAGTGATTGTTATTTTTGTGTGGTTATTCGTCTATGCAGACAATGTTTCAAAAATTTATGCATTGTTAGATCGTATAGTCTATCATTGATCGTATACTTCACTAGTCCTCGACCTAACATAGTAGTCGATCGTCGACCATGTGAATCGATAGGTCATGTTTTGGGGCTGATGGAATAAAATAATTAAGTTAAAAATGATATAAATAGATAATAACATGTATTGGAGTTGGTGGAATAAAATAATTAAATTAAAAATGATATAAACAGATAATAACATATTTGGGGTTGGTGGAGTAAAATAATTAAATTAAAAATGATTTAAACTGATAATAACATGTTTTGGGGCTAGTGAAATAAAATAATTAAATTAAAAATAATTTAAACTGATAATAACATGTTTTGGGGCAGATGGAATAAAATAATTAAATTAAAAATTATTTAAATAGACAATCTTGAATTGTTGGTGACACTTAATAGACTGTCATCGATGTTAGCCCATGTCAAATATCAGTAAAAGATATTCTTATGCTTTGAGGGTCCATCGACTCGTCCGGTCTATCGTAGACCTACACCTTTTGGAGTGCATCGATGGATCTCTTAATTATACGTAGACCACGGTGATCTATATACACTGCTATAGACCAACACTTGGATGTTTTTTAAAAGAGAATAAATAAATTAAAAATAAATTTAGGGTGGGTTTCTACACATGTGAGGGAGTATAAACAAATCACCCAATCATATTAGAGCTTATACAAATTAGGGGTGGTGTATTAAGGAGTATGTGGATAGGTAGTGGTTGAATGTTCAATATCCTAAGAGTAATGTTTGTCAAAGCACAAGTATGTTTTGAGGATATATTTAGTATTTGACGACTACACATTCCACATACTCCTTCAATCACCACCCCCAAATCAAAAGAGTATGTGGAATGAATAGTGATTGAACAATCATCATCCTCAATACATACTTATGCTTTGAGAAACATTACTCTTAGGAGATTGAACATTCAACCACTACCCATCCACACACTTCTTAATACACCACCCTTAATTTGTATTAGCTCTAATATGATTGTGTGACTTGTTTACACTCCTTCACATGTGTAGAAACACACTCTATATTTATTTTTAATTTATTTATTCTCTTTTAAACAACATCCAAGTATTGGTCTATAGCAGTGTACATATATCACCGTGGTCTACGCATAATTAAGATATCCATGGATGCACTCCTAAAGGTGTAAGTCTACGATAGACCGGATGAGTCGATGGACCCTCAAAGCATAAGTATATATTTTACTGATTTTTTTAACATGTTATTGAGGGTCCATCGATTACGCTTATCTACGGTAGACTTTACTATCTCGTTGATGGCTGACATGATCTACAACAGTCTATTAAGTGTCACCACCAGTTCCAAAAAACAAAATTATTGCTCCAACGGTAACAAACGGCTAATTTTGTACTTAACACATCTTTTTTACTTCATATATAAAGTCATCACTCCCTCATTATTTTATTTCATTAACTTTGTTTTTATTTAAAAATTCTACAATGTCTCAAGCATCTCAAACATCCAATACTAAAAAGACTCTAATTTGTCATTGTGGGAATGCGGCTGTCTTGAGGACGTCACGCACGGACTCAAATCTAGGTTGCAAATTTTATAACTGTGCAATTGCGAAGGTGAGTCGTGTATATCTTTTTTATAATGTTAAGTTAATTGTTATGTAATTATAATTTATTTTCTAGGATAATGGCACATGCTCATTTTTTAAATAGCTCAATGAGCTATCACCTCCAAGTAGTCCGTCAATGTTGAGTCCGGGATCCGAGATATCAAATTTTTATGGCTTGACAAAATTTAATCTACTACAAAGGCTCCAAGAATGCGAAGAAAATAGAGATTTTCTTATGAATTTGTTCAAATAAGACAAAGAACAAATGGATCACCTTAAAGTATTGCTACATGACACCCAAATAGAGAGGGATCAACTAAAACAAAAATTAATTTTGGCCGAAGAAAGGGAGAATGGCCTAATAATGATGTTATGTGCTATAATGCTAGTATTCGTTCTTTGAAAAAGTGTAACATGGATGTAGTGATATTGAATAAATAATAATACTTCTATTTTCTA
>NW_025892414.1:87197-117805 GCF_002878395.1 Capsicum annuum | reverse complement strand
CGTTCTTTGAAAAAGTGTAACATGGATGTAGTGATATTGAATAAATAATAATACTTCTATTTTTCTACAATGTTAACACTGTTTTTGATAGAATCATAGTCGATCAATCAACACATCAACTTAAAATGGAGCAGCATGGTAATGATAGACTATGAAAGAAGTATACGAAAGATTAAATAAATAGTCTATCAAAATAAAAGAATGTTTCAAATGTCCTACCAACAGATCATTCAACACATTAACAATATTAGCATTCAAATGTCTTTTTCACTATTTTCCTCCTCATCAGCATAAGTGTTGTTGATTTCATCAATGATATCCATGAACCCAACTTGTTTTTCTTCCTCAGCTTCTTTTTTTCTTCACTTTCAACAGCTTCTTCTTTCTCACCTTCCTTTTCTTCCTCAGCTTCTTTTTTTTACTTCACCTTCAACAGCTGCTTCTTTCTCACCTTTCTTTTCTTCCTCAGCTTCTTTTTTTTCACCTACTGCAGCTTTATCAGCTTCTTCTTTGTCATCTTATTCTTATTCTTCATCAGCTGCTGCTCCTAGTTTTTTAGCTTCTTTTTTTCCTTGCCTTTTTCTTCAACTTCTGCTGCTTCTTTTTTAGTTTCTTCTTTTTCTTCTTCTTCATCTGCAGATGCTTCTTTTCCAGTTTCTTCTGGGCTCTTATCTTCTTGTATTTCTTATTCTTCATTCTTTTTTCCTTCTTTGTTTCCCACTTCTATCACAGCAGTGGCCAACACATCTATTTTGCTCCTATTCTCTCCTTCTTTATTCCTCTGATTCACGAAGGTCCACATGCACTGTATCATCATATTACAAATTGTTACTATTATTTAAAGATGAACATTCATCAACAACATCAATTGTTGAATGAAGTTACCTCGCTCGGGTTGTCGCTCATTCTTTTCCTTTTTCTTCAATCTTTTCTCTTTGATACAGTCAGCAATATCCAACAACGCTTCGTCGAGCACAATAACATACTTATGAAGATCCCCAAGAGATGAGGTTCTCGCTGCATCTTTGGAGGTGCTCGGAGAAGTATCATCACCAACGCGTACTCCAATGAGGTTACCACCTAAATCCCCATCATAATCACTGTCCTCATTTGAAGTAAGGACAGTCACCCCTTCTAACTCTTTCTTCAAGCAGTCCAGGACGTTATTCTTCACCTCATCCTTATATGGCTTAAACGTAACCATGTAATCCATCTCCATCTCACGAACAGTAAGGATGATATACGAGTGCACGTTCAGGAAAGTATCAATTAACAATTACATAATATTCAATACAACAATAGTATTATTGCATAATAAAAAATAAGTTCATACCTCGATAACTTTTCCTTTGTACTTGAATGGGTTGCATTCGATTATCTAGTCACTTTTCGTAGTGTGCCAGCTGAGGATACGGAGAATGGGAAAGGGCTCATCCATTAATTTTTCAGCAAATTTTCCAAGTTGAGGAAAGTCCTCATAAAACAAGAATCGATGATAAACTCACTAAAGAGTTTATGGTAGATACCATGAATGCCCAGGGAAATCCGACTAGAGCATAGGATGTCTTCTTCTTCTTCTCATCAAATACTTCCCTCTGCTTCTTCAGGTCATTTTTCTTCTTTAGATAGTCTAGGGTCAATTGACATGTCTCTTTCCCTCACTAATAGTTCTCGACGAAACTCAAAGAATCGACCATTCGAACCAATTTTGTGTTGACAACCTTCGTCGAATCTTTTACAAGCAACATGGTGTGCAATAACCATAGTAAACAACAATTAAACTTCTGGTCCTCGTTCAGCTTATTCCCTCTGATCAAGTGTAACAAGTTGGCCATCGTAATACTTTTGTTTTTCATCACCTTAAAGCAAAAATGTTCCCCCTTTGCTAATACCTTCTTCATTTTTTATTCACTAGGATATGATGAGTAGTTCAAATCCGTGATCAAACAAAACTCTTTCAAGCCAAAACAAATAGGCTTGTTGTTAACGCAGAACCACATCTCAAGACGCATCTTATCGATCTTAATGCGTCGTAACAGTAAATAATGGACCGATTTTCCATTGAACTTGAGATGTTCCGGCAGGTTTCTCAAGTGTCCGAACAGGACCGCTTAAATCTTTTCTTCAACTCCTGGTCGACAAAAACTTGCTTAAATTCTCGATGAGCATCCATTCTTAATCTGACCGATATCTTCGCCGGGAAAGATCTGACCTCGTCCATTATCGTTTGAAGGTCATACCGCTCCACGAAAATGAACCTTGACAAATATGGCACGGACAAGGGATCATTATCCCCATCATCACTATTTCTCCCACTTCCCTCTCTCTCTTTACTATCCCCACTAACACTACGCTCGAGAAGGACATCTTCACTAGACTCGACGTAGTCGCTTATCTCCTTTAACTCAGGATCTGATTCGGATACTTCCTCGTTAATTTTATTTTTTTTTAGACATTTTCAACTGCCTCAACTTTTCTTTTTCTACTGCTACCAACAGAATCAAAACTAGTACCGGCTTTGATTTTAGGATGGATGATTTTTTTTACCCATTTTCAACACAATCTACACCTGCAGAACAAATCTCTCATTTTCAGTTCATAGACCACAAGTCTATCAATAGAAATAAGTCAATGCTCAGATGAAATCCCCCCAAAAACCAAAGAAATACCCCACCAAAATCCAACATGCAGTATCAAAATCAAACTAGTACACCTAATTAAACTATTTAGCTATTAATATTTAAATTTTCACTATTTCATCATCATATTTTAAAAGAATTTCATATGTCTAAAAATTGATTTCAATCTAGGGCATTCTCATTTTATAGAACACGGCTCTACGGATAAAAACAGGTTACTATTTGAATCAAAATGCCGAAATAACTCTCCACCATCAAACAGTTCACTCCACACATCAATAACTAAATCAAAATCCAACATGCAGTATCAAAACACAACAATTGCTAAAAATCAAACTAGTGCACCTAATCGAACTAATTAGCTATTAATCTTTCAATTTTCACTATTTAAGAAACCATATTTTAAAAGAATTTCATACGCCTAAAAATTAATTTCAATCTAGGGCATTCTAATTTCATAGACCACGGATCGATTTCATAGACCATGGGTCTACGGATAGAAACAGATGGTTGTTCGAATCAAACTGTCAAAATAACTCTTCAAATAATGATTATCCCACTATTCAACACTTCTTTGCTAAAATAAATGGAACTAAACCAAAACTCCTTAATCAACCAAATTCAAAAAAAAAATTCCTACATTACTACAAATCGATTAGCAAAGAAACCTGTTTAAATGGATCTACAAATGATCGAAACATTATTTTAACTAACCTGATAAAGCAACAACGAGCTCTTAGCAGATGCAGAAGAAGGAAAAACGAAAATGTCATTTGGGGAGAAGAGTTCTTGAAAGCGGGAGTTAGGAGACAATTTAAGAGGAGAGAGAAGGGTTTTTTTATTGGAATAAGTGGATGGGTGTTAGTGTATTATGTTAAATTTGTAAAGTTAGAAAAATCATACAATGGTCCCTTGTCCCATATATGGGACTACTTATTCAACTTTTCCACACTTTTTACACCCTAACCCTAAAAAATAATTCAAAAAGAAATTTAGTGTCCCTTTGACAAAATAGTTTTAAGAAAGGTAGTTTTTGCCAATTTTTCCCAGGTCTCTTTGAAGGCAGCCATTAGGAAGAAGGATATTATCCTCATGGATTGAAAAAAAAGAGTAGGGAACAAAGGGTTGATAATAAAGGGATGGGCACCACAATTGTTGATTTTGAGCCATCCTTCCATTGCTGAATTTCTATCACATCATGGACGAAACTCAACAATGGAGGCAATAGGGCATGTCGTCCCAATTTTGGCATAGCCAATTAGAGGTGACCAATTCCATGATGCCAAATTGGTAGAAAATTACTTTAAAATGGGACACATGATTTTACTTGGTGATGACCCAAGAGATATGGTGAAGAAATAAGGCATAGCTCAAGGAATTGACAGGTTGATGAACGATGAAGGAGTTCATAAACAAGCAATGTTGTTAAGATCCATATTCCAAACCTGTTATCCATATTGTTTAATGTGCACTCTAAAGTCATTTACTCAATTCATAAGCAAATAATACGGAAAACTTCATATTTAACAGCCTTTATAATCTCCAAACCGAACAGAGAAAAGCAAACACTAGATACACTTGAATAGAGGCAAATATTTGAATCCCAACTATTAGCATTTGGTAATGCATGGGATAAAATATTGGAATTCACGACAGTGTAGAGTTAGACAATCTCATTTACAAATAAACAGGCTTGTACGAGGACAATTTCAACGGAAAAGTGAGTTTAATCAATAGAATTTTAGTACTTTTTTGTTGTTTTAAGTATTCAAACAAATTTCATTCTAAAAAGACAATCATACAGAACATTCCTATAAATCTAGTTTGCATGACACTTTTTCCTTTTGTGTCCAGTGTAGAGATGTACGAGTTGCCCTCCTACTTTTAGACCAGGTCCCAAACACACGTAAACAGCAAAAACTTAACAATGCAATACGTAAAATGAGTAAATAATAAACACAACAATCTTACATGGAAACGCCTTGCTCAAGGAAGAAAAATCACAACCTATCTCCAGGATTTTCAAAGATCCCCTAGTATTCAAGCAACCTTGAATACAGACTTCATGACATCAAGGATTAAAACTCCTAATCCTTTTTCTCCTAGTAATAGCTCTATTACAACGAGAAATGTGTGACACCTCTACTACACCAAAAACTAAGCTAACTCTAACTGAGTAAACAAGCTAACTCTAGCTTTAATATCACGTAACTCTAGATGATAACAATGAGTTTAAGAACATAGAACAAGATACCTACTAATAATAAACAACAACAAGGCAACATTTGTAATCACAAGACAAAGACTCAATTACAACAAGAAAATGAAATACAACTTATGAGCGATCAGTTCCCTATTATGAGTGAGGCTTTGATTCAAGAGCTTCAAGAGAATATTTTTTTGTGAGAATATGGAAGTTTGGTTTTTTTGTTGTAGAAGATGAGCAATATATACGAGACAAAAAAACCTAGGACGAGTCTCATTGGCTGAGATCAAAAAGTGCAGCAACTTTCTCACCAACTTTTGTATTATCGTCCAGCTGTATATGAATGTTGACACCTAATTTTTGTCCTCCACAACTATGTTTAATCTCGAGTTTCTTCGATTTTCAAATAAAATCACAATAATTATTTTTTCCAAATAAATACATTTTAAAAATATTTATTTGGGCTAAATTTGTCATTTAAGTGATAATTATATTTTTGTATTTACATATACGAGATTGTATAAATGATGTTATTTAAATGAACATTTTCATCAAAATTGAACTTTTATTGAGACTGAGCTTGGAAATAAATTCAAAGAATTAAAATCTTGATTTAAATATAATTTATTTGAATAATATGTGTTTGATTTTATTAAATCAAGAAGCTCAGGATTAAATGAGGAATTAATTCGTATCGAACTTCAATTTAATTTAACTAATCTATTAAATTCGATCATAATTGAAACTAAATTACAATTGCAATGCAATTGACCGATTTACTTTCAATTTGATCAAAATTGACCGATTTACTTTCAATTTGATCAAAATTTAAATAGAATAGGCTAAATTAGAATTGAAACTTTGAATAACCCCAAATCTAATTGGGGTCACTTTCTAAATTAACACCCAAAAAATTACCTAAATCCCTAATCTACCCAAAAATAACCCAACAATTTTAACAAGAAGCATCACTAACCTTTGTTTCCCCTTTAAATCAGCCCAACAATTAAATAGGCCCAATCACAACCCAATTATGCCAGCTCCAGCGGCCAAACACCTGGAAGCCCACACTCTTCAATTACTTCAAAACCGATCCTTCTAATTTCCTAAACCCATCAGCCAATTTTTTTCTCCTTTTAAATTCAGCACACACCACTGCCCAGCCCAACTCCAAAACCCCCTGACCCGGCCCATTTTTTCTTTAACAACAACAGCTTCAGCCAAAAAAAATAACTCCCATCAGCGTACAACAGAAATAGTTGCGTACAATATTGAAAAACGACAACAATAGCTAAAAATGGCGTACAACTCCAGCAAACCATCGACCCATCTCCGACCCGCGTCCAACGGTGAAACCCGAACCCAACCCATTGCTGTTTCATCGTCGTCACTTGTCCCAGCTGATTTGTACGAGAAAGATGTCAAGAACTCTCTAGAAGTGCTCAGGTGTCTCTCCCCCAACGGCTAATCCGCAAATCTCGAAATAATGGTACAAATTTGGTACATATTTGGGCATTTTTTATTGGTTTGAGAGAGGATTCGATTTTCCCCAAATTTCCATTGGCCAACCCCCATTAATTCCCTCAAGAAACAACAAAATTAGTACAATTTGTGAGGGGGTAATCTTATCTTGAGTTCAAATTTTGAATTCCCTTTTGAAAAATTTCCCAATTTGCCCTTGAATCACTTTATCCCACATCGGTGGAGCAATATTTGGGAGGGGGTCTCTGTTCTCTATATATAGATACTTTTGGAGAAAGAAAAGGGGGTGGAAAATTTTTTCAAAAAGCAGAAACACACAAAAAAGCGGAAAAAAAATGGTCGCAAGAATAAAAGAGAATTTTCTTCAGTAAAATTTGTAGGAATAGTAGTCGGCTAGTCAAGATTTTCGTTTTGTAGGAACAGTAGTCGGCTAGTCAAGATTTTCGTAGCAACATTGAATTTTTCAGTGGTGGTGAAGTCCGAAAGAGCTCGAGGTTCTGTTTTGCTGCTCCGAAATAGGTAACTCTCTGTTTCATTTATTTTCATTTATTTCTACTTCATCTCGCCATTCTGTAGATATAACGATATTTATAATAATTTTCTATGTTGGGAATTAGCTGCTGTAGATGCCTTTAATGGCTGTAGAGTTTGTCTGTAATAATTATTGTTACATGGTTTTCTTCTCGAATCAATACGTTGCTGCAATCGTTTGATAATGCTAGTAATAGGATTTTTATAGTAGTTCAATGGTATACCCTGCTTTACCCGCGTGTTGTTGCAAAATTTCTTTTTCTTTAGCTTATGATCGGTTGTGCAGCTTGAACCATGTTTTTGTGTTGTTTTCTCTTACATATATATGACACTCGCTTGTTTAGTCATCTTTA
This sequence comes from Capsicum annuum, assembly GCF_002878395.1. Classification (NCBI taxonomy): domain Eukaryota; kingdom Viridiplantae; phylum Streptophyta; class Magnoliopsida; order Solanales; family Solanaceae; genus Capsicum; species Capsicum annuum. The sequence continues at coordinate 110,594 of NW_025892414.1, read as the reverse complement.
ACTCATGATTTTGGCCGAAAAGTCTTCTGTTGCATTTTTTGGGTTTGAATCTTGCTAAAGCATGTTGTCTTTGATTTAAAGTCCTCTCTCGATAGCTGTTCCGACTATTTCATTCTTTCTGAGTGTGTCATTGCTTGTTCTCTCCTATGTGCTAAATTATAATGAAGAAGGGATGTCATATTCGCTTCTGAAATCACTGTAATGCTAGATTTTGTTAATTGACAACATGACACTTTTATACTCGAACATTGTAGTCTGATCTTCTATCTCTTTAGCTGAATATCCATATTTTAGTCTCGGTATGTCATCTTAGAGTAAGTTTTGGTTTCATTTTGATAATTTTATTTCTAGTTCGATGTTATTGATGGCCTAAAATCTGCTATTTTAACTAGATAACGGGCTGCCTCCTAATTCTTTTGACCTTTAAAGTCCATAGAATAGTGGGTGAATGTCGATGGTAAGATCAATAATCCTACAAACCTTCAAGGATCTTTTCTTCGACCCTTGTAAGTTCATTTTGAGTTGGTCGAAGAGAGGAGGATCCTGAGTTTGTAGTATATTCACCTTGAAGATTGCAAGTCATGTGCGCTTCTTTGTATGCTAATTGTGTAAAATATGGTCTATCTCTTCATCATAATTAAGATTACATAGGCATTTCAAATCCGCCGAATTATATGTTGCGATAGAAAATGTCCGGTTCTTCCTGCTTATTTTTCTCTCTGTTTTGGATTACTGTACACTTCCCCAATATGATTGGAAGCATAATTTCCTTCTCTTTGTTGATTTGCTATTTGTTCCTTTTCTGGCTTGTTTTGGAGTTGCCAATTATGTAGAATTTTCCTTTCTCTTTTAGATATTACTTTTGCTTGCCTATTTTGGCTGTCACTGATTATATGTTTCTCTTGATTAGTAATGTTGAACTTATGTTGAAATGCCATTTAAGTTCGATAATAGTCTCTTGTCTTATTTATTTGCAAAAAATAAAGATTCTAAGTTCATTTTTGTGTCGCTTAGGTTGGTCGTTCATTAATATTTCTTTACCTTGGCCTAATTTTGGTTCATAGGGCTAAAAATCTTAAAGTTTTTTCTTTACTGATATTAAGACATGTTTTCCACCGATCTCTTTGATAAATGTTTGAAGAATATATTTTTGTCAGGAGAACTTAATATGATACCTTCACGGAAAAAAGGAGAAAAAAGGATTAGTAAGCCGATATGATCTCTTTTATGTAAATCATGCTAATATTATTTTCAATTTTGCATAAAAATGTTCTCTTTTCTTGTCGTTATTTATGTGTTAGGTATTAACATTTGAACATATGTTAATTACTTCGCTTTTCTTTTGCATGTGGATACGTCCGAGTCCTACGTGGACTCCTTTTCCTATGCATGTCTATTGTGGGCCATCGAGGCCCAATAACCCCGAGTTGATTTCGAAAGACTAAGTCCAAAAATCAATCTTTTGGCATACCAAATACAAGGAGGCGAAAGAAGAAGAAATGGGAGTACTATCCTTGAAGCGGCAAAGGAGACTTGAAAGTCTCACTTTTTATTTATTCATTGTTGCCTTCATTTATTTATTTTTATTCATTCAGTAATTTATTCATTTCGGGCCTCGAAGCCAAAGATGTAAATTTAATACAGGTAAAGCAAATTTGGGACCAAAAAGGCTCGAAAACATAGATTAGGACAGGTGAAAAATGGATTGAAAGCCTAAATTAGATTAGGACAGGTTTCGTTGACTTGGGCCCAATGGCCTAAGTCTTTTACTTCCTTCTCTCTTTCCCCTTTTATGTGCTTATTTGCTTTTCATTTGCTTAGACTTGGTTAAATCTACTAAGTCGTCTAAATCTATTTTACACAAATATTTTTCTAAAATTAATCACTTTTCGACAATCAATCTTATTGAAGTTAAGTCACAAGATATTTTCAAACAGTTCGGATAACCACAAGTTAGCGAACGTTGTAGATGCTTCAAAACCTTTCTAAAACGTTAATAAGAACTGTTTACTCAGAATCGTCAAATTTAAATGATTTTTCTGTTTTGGATTGCTTAAAGTAATTTATAAAGGTTTTCTTAAATCCTTTTCAAAAATTAAGTGGCAATTCTAAAAGTTAAAATTTTTGCAAAATAGAAATGGCGACTCTGCTGGAGAATTTTTAACTAGGTTTTAACCAAATGTTTGATTTCATCTTTTTGACTAACTGTTTAAATTACTTACGTATGTATATGTTTTGATTTTGCGAAATTTAATTATTGCATCTCATAGCATAATTTTATATTAATTTACTGAATTGTTTTGGGGTTTCGTAGATGTCTCGGCCCCTGTTGATCAATTCCAAATAAAGTGTTGAAATACGAAGGTTTATTAGCACGTGAGGTGTCTGATAGCTGTTTGTATTTTCAAATGCAAGTTGGTCCACTTGGGAACCTAGTTCAAATCCACTCTAGACACCTAGGATAGAGCAAAACCAATATCCTATTTTAGGCATGAGCCTAAAACGACACAATACCTGAGGGGGTAGTGGGCTTATTAGAAAACTTGTCCTGCATCTATTGACCCCAAGTGAATTACAGACAAACCATATTTATGTGTTAAAGAAATATATGTTTGTTTAATCCAATCCAATATCTTTTGGGGGTCGGGAGAAACGTTGCTTTACTTATTTCGTTAAGGATGTCTTAATCGTACACCAATTGAGGAAGGAATTCAAGCACGCCAAATAAAAAATTGATCAATTTGGACGGTTGCATCTAGAGCACAGTTATACGATAATCGCTTGATCATCAACAGATGTCGCCAATTACAAGAAGTGGACAAAGCTAAAAGGGCGAAGGCCGATAAAAGAAGCATTCAGGAATTATTATTTTCTATCCCCTGCGTGGGACATCATTCTTTTTCTCATGTTATTTTCCTTTCCCTAAAGGTTGTATTCCTTTTGTGCAACTTTTGTAGGCATTTATGTCATCTATGAAATTGGGGGATAATGGATTGGCTTTAAAAAGGCATATATTTTCTTCAAAATTTGTCAGGCCTAAATCCTTGGTGATGTTGGGCGTATTTATACGTCTAAGCACCATAATTTACCCATATTTTAGCTAAGTTTTGAGGATAAAATACATACTTCTTGCACTTTTAGTCCATTTTTAGTTAAGTAAGCTGACCTATTTGATTAGCATGCTTTTCAGGTACTAATGAGGAAGATTTCAGCACTTTGGGGACCTGTGGACAGCAAAGGAAAAACTTCACATAAAAATGAAAGCAGCTGTTGGACTGAATGTGATGCATGGAAACTTTTTCCGGGCAAACTCAATATTTTTAAATAGTTAAGGATGCAGTAGCAATTTATTAGAGAAGGATGTTATTAAAAGCCTTATTGCTGAATTTTTAATGCATTATTCACATTATTCAGATTCTGTAATATTTTGGAACACCAGAAAAACGGCTTAGCTTGAGGAGAGAGAGAGAGAAACGTGTTTTCTCTCTTATTTTCGCTAGACATCTTCATCGCCAAGTTCGGTCTAAGTTTTGGTATGATGAATATTGTTATGTTGATTTCTGTTTTATTCATGAGTAGCTAAGCTTATTTGTTAGGGTTATGGAAACCTTGTAGTATACTCTCTCTATTGCTATGGGTTTGTGAATTTATGATGTGTCATGTCACTTATATCATTACTCTCTTCATTTTGATTGAATTCTCGTGGTTGCAAACATAGGGAATGCGCCAATATAGCAATAACTTGTTAGATAGAAAAGTTGTTGTTTGGAAAAGAGAGTGTGACGAGAAAATAGGGTTTCCAACCTCTATTTTACAAGCTAATGCCCTAGCAGGATTAACTTCTTGGGGAGTTCGTACAATTGGTTGTACACCTTGGGTTCGAGAGAGCCAAGGTGAATAAATCCTTGATGGTTGAAAAACACTTGGATTTAGAATAAGAATACGACTCTCTATAAGTGCATGCATGTATAAAATCCGTAGTACTCATAGTTAATAGAGAAGTAGAAGCTAAAAGGTGGACATAACCCTAACTTGTCATTCTCTGTGATCAAATACAATTACACATATCATCTCATCGTTACACTGATAATATTATTGTGCACTTAAACCAAACCCCCCTTATCTTGGAACCTTCGACCAACAGTCTAATAATAATCGCAATACTTAGTGATCATAGTATTCCCTGTGGGATTCGACACCCAACCCAGTTGGGTTCTATATTTGACAGCGATTGCTTACACTTTCTAACGAGAGTTGTAATTTGGGGGTATCACTTGGCTCAAAAGGGTCACCCTAGTTAGGATACACATTATTATAATTTTTTATGCGATATAAATGACTTATGTGTTTATGTGCGTATATTTGAATCAAAGGAAAATTTATCCACTATGCTCATGTGGATCAATTTGGCTATGACACAAACAACTCTACGTGGTTATTCCTTGTCAATTATCTTGCATTACTTACCACATGTGGAAACTAACATATCTGCCTTTGAGTTGTTTCACTTTACAGAAAATAGAAAACTACTTCGTGTTGAAATAAGTTGGGAGAACATCCTTACTTCACCCGGTCAGAAGTGCATAAAATCCTATACCCTAACCATCACTCAAACATGATGGGAAGTGATGAAGAAAAGACATTGGCCATTAGGGACAATGTAATAGTAAAACAAAATGAGATAATTACTGAACTCGTGAGAAAGTTGAAAATGCTTCAGGGAGAAATGAACCATACTAGAGACTTGGCTAACCTGGCTATCACTGTCAACGTTCTTGCCCCAGGAATACATGGGCCTCCACTCCAGATCCCTCCCCTAAGTACGACTATTCTCGGGGGTCATCCACATAACACGTCATCCATTTTCGCTCCTCAACTTGCCCAAAACACCAATCAAGAAGATAACCCAATGCTTACCATCCAGAAAATTCATCCCTAACCCCACAAAGTCCACCGCCAAATCCGCAAAATTCGTATCCGAAACCACAGAATCCACTTCCAAATCCACAAAATTCATTTTTAAATCTGCTAAATTCCTCCCATATCCTACCAAAATACTCTCGAATTCCACAAAATTTTCTCAATTTCCTCTACACCCACAACCCAACTTCCTCTCGTCCTCAATACCAAGCTCTACTTCCAAATAACCAATCCCAGTACCAAGCTCTATTTCCAAATATCCAGTCCCAGTACCAAGCTCTATTTCCAAACATCCAATCCCAACACCAAGCTCTATTTTCAAATATCCAATCTCAATACCAAGCTCCACGCTCAAATATCCAACCTCAATACCAAGCGCCACTCCCAAATATTCAATCTCAATACCAAGATCCACTCCCAAATATTCAATCTCAATACCAAGATCCACTTCCAAATATCCAATCCCAATACCAAGCTCCACAACCAAATATTTTACCCCAATATCAAGTTTCACAACCAAATTATCAGCCTCATGGTCAAGCTGCCCTCCCAAATAATTGAAAAAACATCCAAACGCTTCCAAATTATCATCAAGTACCTCCTCCTACTACTCATAATCATTATAAACCCCCACGTCCAAACCTCAAGAAAAGGCCTCCCCAAAACTTCACGTCATTGGCTAAAAGTTGTACCTAACTCTTCGGGAGATTAAAGGACGCCAGTCATTTACATACGATCCAACCAAAACTTATTAATCCCAATTCTTAATTTTATCGTGCTGATCAAAATTATGCCTATCATTCGGGAGCGATAGGACACAATACCGAGGATTGCGTTAACCTGAAGCATTAAGACTTGATTGATCAGAAAGTCATCACTCTTAAGTCAACGACACCAAATATCAACAGTAATCCACTGCCTAATCATGGGGGATCCATAGTTAACATGATCAAAATAGCGGGCTAATAGGTGTCTAGCAAGACTACCACTAAGGTGAATTCAAAAAATCCCAAAAAGATAGAAGAAGAGGAGAAGACAGAAAAAGTCGTAACTTCCTTAATTGTTTTAAGTAAGGATTTTGAAGGAATTATTGAACACATTTTGATCATGAAAAAAGCATCTAAACATGAGTTAGGATACCAACCAAGAAAAGAAGATGAGATTGGAGATAAGTCAAAGACAAGTTTGTCTAAACCATCATCACTCAAGTACCAGTTTTTTCCTGCGTGTGAGATATTAAAGGATGATGGTCTTGGGGATGGGATAAGAAATCTATTTGAGGGATGAAATGATATACTAGAGTATTTCCCAAAGTCTAACGGGGTAAGGAAGGTTGCACCAGGAGAGGCTTTGCAAAATTGGACTCCACTCTGCTCATAAGCCATCGCCCGTCTGGATAGATGAAAGGGCAATTACTAGTAGTTGTAAAAATTGGTGATGATCTGAAGGAGGCCACGTGATCCATCCTTTTATGTCTCAAATTTTTGTTTCATATTTTACAGCTTTCAAAAGGCATGGGCCCGCATTTGCGCGGGTTATGAGCCATAGTTTTTATTTATTTTCCAAAAGGTCTCCCTTTATTTAAGAAGTTATTTTGAAATGTGATTTATTATCTTATTATCATCTAACATGGTTTATTTTAGTAGCAATAATTTAAAAACCTCCCAATGTCATGTCATGAAAAGGATTAGACGAACAAAGTGAAGGGAATGATGATGAATAGAAGAAGAAGATGAGGAGCAGTTAGTGGAAGATGTAGAGGAATTTGAAAATCGAGAGACTCCCATCCTGGAGGAGCCCTAATCCTATTTGAGATGAATGGTCAAAAGTGGACCAAACTAATCAATTCCGATGCGGTAAAGAGATACTATGTTTGAAGGATATTTTAGTTTTGTTTCCTTGGTTTATCTGTAATCGCCTTTGTGGTAATATTTGATTTATGATGTATAATTGCTTAGAATCCTTTTCCTGTTATGTACGAACTATGTCTGACCTGAATTCCCAAGAAAAGAATACGTAGGTGGTCCATGTCGTCTTCGGTCAACCCTTTAGGATAATTTATCCCTTCTTTTTATGTGCGAACAACGTTTAACCTTAATTCCTAAGAAAGGGATACATAGGCGGCCTATGTCGGCTTCGATCAACCCCTTAGGATAATTTATCTTTTTCTTTTATGAATGAACTACATGATGACCTAAATTCTCAAGAATGAGATACGTAGGCGGCCTATGTTGGCTTCAGTCAACCTTTTAGATTTTTCTATATATCCTTAGCATAGTCTCAAACTACGTTTGACCTAATTTCTGCTTCAATAGGATATGTAGGCACCCCAACGGCTCGGTCATATAACCCCAAAAAATGGAAACTGGGGCAGAATTTTTGAAAAGAAATCTCAAAAATTCACAAGAGGAAGATCATCATCCAACAAAGAGAACGAAGACTAACAAAGGCTTTGGATCCTCTCGAGTTGAGATAGTCTCAAACAACTTTAAACTGGGACAAAATTTTGAGGAGGTCTTCAAAATTTTTGCTGATATATTGAAATATATTTCAAATCCCCCAGCACCAGCGGTCAAAGTCAAGCTTTGGAAATCACCAGCTGCGATAAAGTCTAGATAGACTAAATTTTCGGATATGATAGAAATTATGATAAAGCCTCAACGATGCTGAATCCTTAGCAATCCTCCGTCAAATGTCAGACATAGTCAGAAGCAAGATAAAGAAGTTCGTCAGGCTTGTACATGACAGACAGTGATTTTCTAAATCTTTTACAGAAGATTTTGAAACTATTTTCTAAAATTAAGACTACTTTAAAAAATCTATACAAATCTTTTACTTAGTAATTGCCTACGCATCTATTGGAATGGGGAGTCAGGGTGGAAGTCCCAACATGACAGAGTACCCGAAAGATGGCAAAGAGCAAACCAAGGATTGAAGAAGGTCAACACGGAGTAGTTTCACTCAAAAACTAATTATTTTTCTATGGATGCAAGGATCAGTACACAAAAAATGAAATTTTTTTTTCAAAAAATCTCCAAGCGAGTTGCGAGCCACACCAAAGTATATAATGCTCAAGAACGGTATTGTCTAGTGGCCCCGAAGATGGGTTTAATACCCATTTATTGAGGACATTTTAAATTGTCTATCTCACTTCTTGAGACCATGAAGGACAAACAAATGTGCCGTATCTTTTTATAAATATTGAATTTAGAATTTTTCTAAAAAAATAGTTTTTAGCAAAACGACTTTGTGTCTGCTAAATATTTACCCTGAGAACAGGTAAATTCAAGGGAGCTGGCACAATAAATACAACAATCAAAGGATCACTCAATAGGAGGAAGAGCAGAAAGTCATCCTCAAAATTCGCCTTGAAGCGAAGCAAACAGTAGTTGAGTAATCCCCAAACAAGGGTTTTGCCTTATTTACTTACATCTGGTAGATCTGTTATTTAATCATTTCTTCAAAAAGAGAAAATTAATAGCAGAATAAGTCATTCAAATTATGATGCTCAGTATTTGTCATTAAACTATTATAAAGCTTGACTGTGGTTGCCAGTGAGAGCGACATTGTGTCTACTAACTATCTACCTTGAGTACAGGTACATGTAGAAAGCAACACACAGACAAACGGAATCAGGTAAAATTATTTTCAAATCACCAGGAAAACTATTTCATCTCATTACCAAGAGGGTCATCTCATGCCATTGCCGAAAGAGCCATTTCATGCCATTGCCGAGAGGGCCATTCTATATCATCACCGAGAGAATCATTTCATGCCATTGTCAAAAGGGTCATTTCATTATCGAGAGAGCCATAACATTCAATATTTGTTGACACGCGAGATAGCATACCTTGGCGTCGAGGATGTCATCCACATTAAATATCTGATAACGCGTGAGATATCATACACTAGAATCAAGGATATCATCCCCATTAAATACCTGATGACGCACGAGATAGCATACGCTAGCATCGAGGATATCATCTGCATTAAATATCTGATGACGCGCGAGATATCATACGCTGGCATCGAAGGTATCATCTGCATTAAATATCTGATGACGCATGAAATATCATACGCTGGCATTGAGGATATCATCTGCATTAAATATCTGATGACGCGTGAGATATCATATGCTGGCATCGAGAATATTATCTGCAGTAAATATCTGATGACGTGCGAGATATCATACGCTGACGTCGAGTGTATCATCTGCATTAAATATCTAATGATGCGTGAGATATCATACACTGGCGTTGAGGGTATCATCCGCATTAAATATCTGATGACGTGCGAGATATCATATGCTGGCGTCGAGGATATCATCAACATTTAATATTTGTTGACACGGAAGATAGCATACGCTGGCATTAAGGATATCATCAGCATTTAATATATATTGGCATGCGAGATAGCATATGCTAGCGTCGAGGATATAATCAGCATTCAATATCTGTTGACATGTGAGATAGCATATGCTGGTGTTGAGGATATAATCAATGTTTAATATCTGTTGACACTTGAGATAGCATACACTGACATCGAGGATATCGTCAACATCTAATATCTGTTAACACGCAAGATAGCATACGTTGGCGTCAAGGATATCATCATCATCTAATAGCTGTTGACATGTGAGATAGCATTCACTGGCATTGAGGATATCATTAGCATCTAATATCTGTTGACATGTGAGATAACATACACTGGCATCGAGGATATCATCATCATCTAATATCTATTGACATGTAAGATATCATACGCTGGTGTCGAGGATATCTCATCATTTTATGAATCAACATCGGACTACATAACAAACACATGATTCAAAGGGATTTCTTCAAGTCTCTATCTGAAAGCGAACGACATATGAGACTTCCTAGAAATTGACAATCCTAGGATCATCTATAATTCATATTATTTGAAAGAGGATAGTGTGCAAGATTTCCTATGAGTTGATAGTGCATAGGTCATCCGTAAGCTGCAACGACATCCTAACAGAATAGTGTGCAAGGTTACCCTAAGATTGATAATTTAAAGGTCATCCATAAGTCACAACTAAATTCGTACCGGAGAATATATGAGATGATCAAATTGATAAGTCCAAGGGTTCTCTATAAGCCGCGTCATATCCAAAATCGATTATATGTAGGATTACCCAAAGACGAACAATTTGAGAGATATTTATAAGTCATATTGTATCCAAAGTCGGATGATGTGCATGAATACCTGAGAGCTAGAAATTGGAGGGATATCTGTAAGCCATCTCTTATCCAAGGTTGGATAATGTGCAGGATTACCTAAAGGCTAGCAATTCAAAGGACATCTGTAAGTCACCTTGTATCCAACATCAAATAATGTGCAAGATTATCCAAAGATTATTAATTCAAGGGAAATCAATAAATCATATCGATACAAAAGATGCGCATGACTTACCCGAGGTCACATGCAAAGAATTATTCACCTTAGCATAAGATTACCCAGTTGTAGGGACCGTCCTGCATGAAGTGTTATTGGTGTCCAAAAAAGTCATTCCATTTTTAAGACATATTCAACCGACAAACGAGATAGTTGTGCAACGACCAAGAGGGTTGTTGTGTCTGTTGCTGCAAGTTATCTCTTTCCAAACAAGTACATGAAAGGATGACTTTACTTTTCAGGTGACAACTCACGTGGAGATATGGTAAAGACTATATACCTCTTTTGCGAATTATGTTTAGCACTAACACTCTTTGTTTGTAACATTGTCGAAAGCATTCGAGAGGATGGAAATATTAAATTAAAACCATTGGTGTGGATGACTCTAGATAGGATGCAACACAACGTAGAACTCTTTTTTAGCAGCAAAATGAGACATAGTATAGAGAGGGACGTCAAACTCTTTGGACGCGAGCTAAAGGATGATCACCACCATCATCTAACCACACCCCTAACTCACCTTCGGTATATTTGTAAACTCACACCGAGGGTAAACTTTTTTTTTTTTCAAATTCGAGTGATAGTGCACCTAGAGTTTTGAAAATTATGTCCAGGTAAGTTCTTGCCTATAGATGTGAAGGATCCTACATTCTTGGTTAAGATGTTGTAAGCCTCTTTTTCATAACTTAAACAACTTGTCACTAATCCCGAGCCAAAGACCGTCTAAAATAAGAGACTATTTTTTCTGCCTATCGAGTCGAACTACAAGCAGTCTGATTCCTCGATTCTCAGGGATATATAGGTTGGACTCTATTTTGAAAACTTGACTGCATTCCAACCTCTCCCCAAATCCCTTTATTCTTCAGCTTTTCGATTTTATCAAAAACTCCAAAACCAATATAGCTTGTGAATTTTTTTTTGAAATCGTGCTTTGAATCAAGCTGTATGAACTGCAAGTGGCCTAAATTCTCATGTAACCTTGTATACATAGGAAACCTGATACCGAGGTCCGACCGTAAATTCAAAACTCGTGCGAAAACCAACCTCTTTTAGATTTGAATTTATGGTCGGACAAAAATTAGGAACGTCAACCTCCCTTTGCCCAGGATTACTTGCATCCATCCTACTCAAATGGAGGGGGCAGTTGTTGACACCTAATTTTTTCCCTCCACAACTATATTTAATCTTGAGTTTCTTCGATTTTCAAATAAAATCACAATAATTATTTTTTCCAACAACAACAACAAACCCAATATATTCCCACCTAGTGGGGTTTGGATTTTTTTCAAATAAATGCATTTTAAAAATATTTATTTGGGCTAAATTTGTCATTTAAGTGATAATTATATTTTTGTATTTACATATACGAGATTGTATAAATGATGTTATTTAAATCAATATTTTCATCAAAATTGGACTTTTATTGAGACTGAGCTTGGAAATAAATTCAAAGAATTAAAATCTTAATTTAAATATAATTTATTCTTAAAGATAATTTATTTGGATAAATATGTGTTTGATTTTATTAAATCAAGAAGCTCGGGATTAAATGAGGAGTTAATTCCTATCGAACTTCATTTTAATTTAAATAATCTATTAAATTCGATTATAATTGAAACTAAATTACAATTGCAATGCAATTGGCCGATTGACTTTTAGTTTGATCAAAATTTAAATAGAATAGGCTAAATTAGAATTGAAATTATTTTTTGAATAACCCCAAATCTAGTTGGGGTTATTTTCTAAATTAACACCCAAAAAATTACCTAAATCCCTAATCTACCAAAAAATAACCCAACAATTTTAACAAAAAGCATCACCAGCCTTTATTTCCCCTTTAAATAGGCCCAACAGTTAAATGGGCCCAATCACAACCCAATTCTGCCAGCCCAGCGGCCCAACACCTGGAAGCCCACTCTTCAATTACTCCAAAACCAATCCTTCTAATTTCCTAAACCCATCAGCCCATTTTTTTTTCTCCTTTTAATTTCAGCACACACCACTGCCCAGCCCAACTCCAAAACCCCCTGACCCGGCCAGTTTTTTCTTTAACAACAACAGCTTCAGCCAAAAAAAAATCCCATCAGCGTACAACAGCAATAGCTGCGTACAATACGCAAAAAAGACAACAACAGTTAAAAATGGCGTACAACTCCAGCAAACCATCGACCCGTCTCCGACTCGCATCCAACGGCGAAACCCGACCCCAACCCGTTTCTTTTTCATCTTCATCAGGCATCTCAGCTGATTTGTACGAGAAAGATGCTAAGAACTCTCTAGAAGTGCTCAGGCGTCTCCCCCAAATGGCTAACTCCGCAAATCTCGGGATAATGGTACGAATTTGGTACATATTTGGGCATTTTTTATTGATTTGAGGGAGGATTCAATTTTCCCCAAATTCCATTGGTAAACCCCCATTGAATTCCCTCAAGAAACCACAAAATTGGTATAATTTGTGAGGGGTAATCTTATCTTGAGTTCAAATTTTGAATTCCCTTTTGAAAAATTCCCTAATTTTCCCTTGAATCACTTTATCCCACATCGATGGAGCAATATTTGGGAGGGGGTCTCTGTTCTCTATATATAGATCCTTTTGGAGAAAGAAAAGAATGTGGAAATTTTTTTCAAAAAGCAGAAACACACAAAAAAAGGGAAAAAAAATTGGTCGCAAGTATAGAAGAGAATTTTCTTCAGTAAAATTTGAAGGAATAGTAGTCGGCTAGTAAATATTTTCGTAGCAGCATTGAATTTTCCGGTGGTGGTGAACTCCGAAGGAGCTCGAGGTTCTATTTTGCTGCTCCGAAACCGGTAACTCTCCATTCTATTTAGTTTCGTTTATTTCTTCTTTATCTCGCCATTCTGTAGATATAATGATATTTACGATAATTTTCTATGCTGGGAATTAGCTGTTGTAGATGCCTTTAATGGCTGTATAGTTTGTCAGTAATAATTATTATTACATGGTTTTCTTCTCAAATCAATACGTTGCTGCAATCATTTGATAATGCTAGTAATAGGATTTTTATAGTAGTTCAATGGTATACACTGCTTTACCCGCGTATTGGTGCAAAATTTCTTTTTCTTTAGCTTATGGTCTGTTATGCAGCTTGAACCATGTTTTTGTGTTGTTTTCTCTTACATATATATGACACTCGCTTGTTTAGTCATCTTTAACTCATATTTTGGGCTAAAAGCCTTCTGTTGCATTTTTTGGGTTCGAATCTTGCTAAAGCTTGTTGTGTTTGATTTAAAGTCCTTTCTTGGTAGCTGTTCCGACTATTTCATTCTTTTCGAGTGTGTCATTGCTTGTTCTCTCCTATATGCTAAATTATAATGACGAAGGGATGTCATATTCGCTTCTGAAATCACTGTAATGCTAGATTTTATTAATTGCCGACATGACACTTTTATACTCCAATATTGTAGTCTGATTTTCTATCTCTTTAGCTAAATATCCATGTTTTAGTCTCGTTATGTCATCTTAGAGTAAGTTTTGGTTTCATTTTGATAATTTTGTTTCTAGTTCGATGTTACTGATGGCCTAGAATCTGCTGTATTGACTAGATAACGGGCTGCCTCCTAATTCTTTTGACCTTTAAAGTCCATAGAATAGTGGGTGAATGTCCTTGGTAAGATCGATAATCCTATAAACCTTCAAAGATCTTTTCTTCGACCCTTGACAGTTCAGTTCGAGTTGGTCAAAGAGAGGATGATCCTGAGTTTGTAGTATATTCAACTTGAAGATTGCTAGTCGTGTGCATCTTTGTATGTTAATTGTGTAAAATATGGTCTATCTCTTCATCATAATTAAGACTACTTAGGCATTTCAAATCCGCTGAATTATATGTTGCGATAGAAAATGTTCGGTTCTTCCTGCTTATTTTTCTCTCTGTTTGTATTACTGTACACTTCCCCAATATTCTTGGAAGCATAATTTCCTTATCTTTGTTGATCTACTATTTGTTCCCTTTTTTGGCTTGTTTTGGATTTACCAATTATGACGAATTTTCCTTTCTCTTTTAGATATAAACTTTGATCTTGCCTATTTTGGCCTGTCACTGATTGTATGTTTCTCTTGATTAGTAATGTTGGACTTATATTCAAATGTCATTTAAGTTCGATAATAGTCTCTTGTCTTATTTATTTGCAAAAAATAAAGTTTCTAAGTTCATTTTGTGTCGCTTAGGTTGGTCGTTCATTAATATTTCTCTATCTTGGCCTAATTTTGGTTCATAGGGCTAAAAATCTTAAAGTTTTTTCTTTACTGATATTAAGCCACGTTTTCCACTGATCTCTTTGATAAATGTTTGAAGTATATGTTTTAGTCAGGAGAACTTAATATGATACCTTCCCGAAAAAAAAGAGAAAAAGGGATTAGTAAACCGATATGATCTCTTTTATGTAAATCATGCTAATATTATTTTCATTTTTGCATAAAAATGTTCTCTTTTCATGTCGTTATTTATGTGTTAGGTAACATTTGAACATATGTTAATTAGTTTGCTTTTCTTTTGCATGTGGATACGTTCGAGTCCTACATAGACTCCTTTTCCTATGCATGTCTATTGTGGGCCATCGAGGCCTAATAACCCTGAGTCGATTTTGAAAGACTAAGTCCAAATATCAATCTTATGGCATACCGAATACAAGGAGGCGAAAGAAGAAGAAATGGGCTAAAGTCCTATCCTTGAAGCGGCAAAGGAGACTTGAAAGTCTCACATTCATTGTTGCCTTCATTTATTTATTTTTATTCATTTCGGGCCTCGAAGCCAAAGATGTAAATTTAATACAGGTGAAGTGGATTTTGGGCCAAAAAGGCTCGAAAACATAGATTAGGACAGGTGAAAAATGGGTCGAAAGCCTAAATTAGATTAGGACAGGTTTCGTTGATTTGGGCCCAATGGTTTAAATCTTTTACTTCCTCCTGTCTTTTCCCTTTTATGTGCTTATTTGTTTTTCATTTGCTTAGACTTGGTTAAATCTCTACTAAGTCATCTAAATCTATTTTACACAAATATTTTTCTAAAATTAATCACTTTTCAACAATCAATCTTATTGAAGTTAGTCACAAGATATTTTCAAACAGTTCGGATAACTGCAAGTTAGCGGATGTTTTAGATGCCGCTTACTCAGAATCTTCAAATTTAAATGATTTTTCTGTTTTGAATCGTTTAAAGTAATTTATAAAGGTTTTCTTAATTCCTTTTCAAAAATTAAGTGGTAACTCTAAAAGTTAAAATTTTCGCAAAACAGAAATAGGCGACTCTGCTGGGAAATTTTTAATTAGGTTCTAACTAAATGTTTGATCTCATCTTTTTGACTAACTGTTTAAATTACTTATATGTGTATATGTTTCAATTTTGTGGAATTTAATTATTGCATATCATAGAATAATCTCGCATTGATTTATTAAATTGTTTTGCGGTTTCGTGGATGTCTCGACCCCTGTTGTTCAATTTCAAATAAAGTATTGGAAATATAACGGTTTATTAGCACGTAAGGCGTTTGATAGATGTTTGTTTTTTTAAATTCAAGTTGTCCGCTTGGAAACCTAGTTCAAACTCACTTTAGACACCTAGAATAGAGCGACCAGACTAGATGGGGCTTAAACATGAAGGACCAGTTTGGGAGAGATTTAAGAAAAAGGACCAGAAGGGGCTTGGGATAATTGGCGGAGAAGCAAGATCATTCTCTCACATTCAATAGCATGAGCCTTCATGATTTGTTGAGTTAAATCCTCGACCTTTGCAGTCAACACCTCAACTTTGGCCTCCAACTTTTTCACCTTCTCATGCAATTTTGCATTTTCAGCATTCAACTTCTCCAATGAACTAGTTACCTTGAAGCTCTCAGCCACAACACTTGCCTTCAAGGCAGAGATTTCAGCATCCTTATGCACCACCATGACTGACATTTTATCCAGTTCCTCTCTCGATCTAGTCTGAATATCAATCAAATCAGTGACAATCGATTTTGATGTCCTGCCTCCTTTCCTGGGAATGCATTCATTGTCTTCCATTGTGGTAATATTGAACATCTACTTCACTAACCTATCCTTTCCTTACCCACACTCAATGTTGAAGTGTGCAAAGACCCTGTTCGACTAAAACCCATAGGCTAAACCATGTTTCCCATCCTTTATCATCACTATTGTGTGCATATGCTCAATCATAGCTGTAGGAAGATTTACCTTCTGGTACTTGGACAGGACCTCCGTTAGGAACAAGTCGGTACCTGTAACAATAGTCCTCTTTTTAGATCTAGGAAAAAGTGTCTTGCTCACCAACTCAAAAAGAAGTTGATATTCTCCTTTTAAGGCCTTTTTATTCACCCTTTTTATGTTCATATCATTAAGATTCTCGCAAATCTTTATAAAATTTTTAGAGCCCTTTTTTATTCTTAGGGACCTGGTCCCTTCAGCAGGCACTCCAAGAATCCCAGGCATTACTTTTTCATCAATCGTAATGTTCACCTTATTGAAGTGGTCAAGTGCAGACCATTATCAGAGAAAGTTAGATTATAGTAGAACATTTAAACTTTTTTTTTAAGCAAAGAAGGAATTGGGAACTTAAATAAATATTCCTAACTTTGGAACCTCACCCAATCTGTCAACTTAAGCATCCCTGGCATACCAGCAACAACAGGATCAAAAACTTTTCCCCTCAAAACTTCTTGGTTTTGAGGATCTCTTGTTGTGCTTCTTTTCACAGAACATTCTTATTTTCTTTAGAGGTAGAGTCTTTCTCTGAGGGACCAGTTCCTTTGGTAGAAACCTAGGGGCTCTTGAGGTTAGACTTGGAACTAAGCCTGGTCCCTTGGTGCTAGGACTCTCAAACCTTTTTCTCTTTCTAGTACTTTTGGGCACTGGTTTCTTGATCATCACTCCCTTTGATTTCCTTTTCTTAGGATAAATAGTAGTTTTTCCCTTTGCTTTGGATCCAAAAGTAACCACACTCCTTTCAATATCAGAATCAACAAACTCATCATCATCATTAGTCATGCTTTCAAAAAGACTTTCAAAGTCACTATCACTGCTATATCAAAGTCACTCTCGGTTTCTTTATTTGATTTTTCAACCTGTACCAACTTTTCAACTGGAGGTTTAACCAGAGGCACACCCTTCTTCTTTATTGTCCTTTTTTTTTAGTATTATTCTTGTTTTTTCTAAAGCCTCTTTCATTAAGTTCCTGTAACACAACCTGGTCCTTAGAGGTTTCACAATCCCATATAAAGCCTTGGTAGATGAGGAGGACCCCTTCTTTGACAACTTTCATGACAAGGTTCGATTATTTTCACTATCAAAGTCACCCTTTCTATCTATATTACCACCAGACAATCAAGCATAAGAGGCAACTAAGGTGTATTCTCAACATTCTCAGGAGGATAATTCTGCCTCTTAGTAAATAGTGTAACAAGGGTTATGTCCCACTATGGTGAGTCATACGTACTAGGGGATTTAAAGGGATCTCCACTAAGGGCAGTGAGACCTTGTACCTCAATTTTCTCACTCGTTGCCTAGATATTTAATGAAGTTACATTAAAGGTTGGAAAATCCCCATCAAACATATTATCGTTAATAGAAGCACTCCCAGACTTACTAGGTGACTCATCCTTATCAAAGGATGGGATTTTAAAATAAAAGTCCAAAATTAGATCAGAAAGAATTGGTTGATCAGTGACTGGAAGGGTCTTATCAGGAACTTTGTCTTTGGATGAATTGATGTAAGCTCCAAAATAGAGGGAGTATATTTTTCCATTTTCTTAGAAGAAAGAAAAACTATACCCGACGTCTCTTCCTCTCATCAGGTAGCTATCTCGAGCTCATTGAACACTAACTTTCTTCTTTTTCTTTTTTAATCATCAAAATTTTCTCAATTGTGCCCCCATTGCCATTAGATCACTCTATGATACGTGTTCTAGAATTCTCCAATTCAGTGGAGTGGGGCTTACTTTTCTCAATTATGACGTACTCGGTTAGGTTGCCATCTAGCAGTATTTTCTATTTTTTTACCTACTTCTTTCTCCTTCTATTTTTGGGGTTTTTTTTTATGTGATGTGTACTCATCGGATGAATCTTTCTTCTGTTGGGCACTAAATTCTCTGGCATTTTTCTAAGAGAAAGAGGAGAGAAAATTGTAAGGGCAAAATGGTTTATTTATTCAAAATTAGATGTGGTGGATGAAGTATCAAACACTCTTAAGAGAATTGGCTCATCTCAGGGAGAAAATGTTAGTGGATTTAAATTATTAGTTTAGGAGAAAGTTTGATAGATTCCAAAAGAAGAAACAAGATGAACACTTAGGAAATGATTTAGAAACTGATAGGCAATGAAAGAGAAAATTTTCAAAATAAGTAGATGAGAGAACATATTTTGATTTAAATAGGAAGTGAAGGAATGGTTCAAATTTGATAAAGGGTTGTGGTTGATGGGACGTGTTTAGTTATATGGACCCATCTCTTGGGCTTAAAGTACGGGTTACAACTTTTTGAAAGGGTGGGAGAGTGACATGGCACACGGTAATTAAATTTTAAAATACCATTGTTAGATGATTTTCTGAACACAATCATTTTATGTTGTCTTGCTTTCCTCCTTATCTTCTCTCCTATTTGCAGAAGATATGAGATGGAATTAGACATATGAGACATCATCTAACAAGTATACCTGCTCACCAAATCATAGCCTAAATTAACAGGGGCAGCATGCGTTCAACTTAGTCTCATTAACCCCAGCTTTGTCTATTTCTTTAAAATTGTTCCCTATTAAGTGTCTTAGTGAGTATATAAATAATTTGATCTTCAATATTTCAAAACACTATCTTGATCATTCCTTTTACCACATTATCTCTGAAAAAATGATGCCTAATATTAATATGTTTGGTCCTCTTATGCTAAACTAGATTTTTGGCCATGTTGAAAGCACTTGTGTTGTCACAGAATAGTGGCACACACTAAAAAAATGCTAAAATCTTTAAGTTATTTCTTGATCCACAGTAGTTGAGCATAGCATGACGCAGCTGCAATATATTCAGCTTCAACTGTTGAGAGAGCCACTGAGTTTTATTTCTTGGTAACCCAGGAGATTAAGGATGATCCAAGAAAATGAATTATTCCTGAAGTACTCTTCCTATCAAGTAGGTACCCAACATCATCAGTATATCTAACCAAGTCAAAATTATCCCCAATAGGATAGAATAGGACCAGGTCGGGAGTTCCCTTAAGATATCTCAAGATTCTTTTAGCTGATTTCAGATGAGATTCCTTTGAACTTAATTGGAATATAGTACATATCCCAACACTAAACACAATGCTAGGTTTGTTGGCTGTCAAACAGAGCAGTGAACCAATGACCCCCCTATACAGAGTTTCATTGGTTGAGGGACCAGGTCCATCCAAGTCTTTTTTGAGGAAGTTCCAGTAGGAGTATCTATGGGCTTTGCATCCTTCATGTGAAACCTATTGAGTAGCTCATGAATATATTTTTGTTGACATATAGTAGTTCCAGATGCACCTTGCTTGATTTGAAGTCCAAGGAAGAAATTGAGTTCTTCTATCATGCTTATTTCAAATTCATTACTCATCAATTTAGCAAACTCATCATACAGGGAACTAGTTGTAGCTCCAAATCTGTCATTAACATAGACTTGAACAATGATCAAATTTTTCCCTTGCCTTTTGGAACAAAGTGTTCTCAACTTACCTATTTTGAATCCATTATCCAGCAGAAACTTAGAAAGCCTCTCATACCAAGCTCTAGGATCTTGCTACAAACTATATAGAGCCTTATCTAATTTAAATACATGATTTGGAAACTCCAAATCTTCAAAACCTGGAGGCTTCTTAACATACACTTCTTCTTTGAGAAGCCCATTAAGAAATACACTCTTCACATTGATAACTCTCAACTTACACGTCAATTTAGTGCAAGACGGCCGTCATCAATATATTTACCCAACTTTGGAGTTGGGGTTGAATCCACAGGGAACAATGTGAGTGGCAATTAAACTCGTTTGAAACTAAAGCTACACGTTAAATTTAAACAACTGGCACGAAAAGACAAAATGGGGTTTTTGGAGATTAGCAAATAATTGTTGGTCACTTATATTTTCAGTGTTTATAATCAAGAGTTTATGAAAAACTAGAATTATGTTCACTATGGGTTTTGGTACTTGACAGATGCTAATAGTGATTCAAAGATTCTCACGATAGGTAGGAACAATAGATTGTCTTTATCTAAGTTATGCCTAAATGTCTCTCGACCTACTTAAGCATTTAATTACCTAATCCTCTCAGACTTAGGGAATTTATATTCACTGACCATACTTCACCTCAAGTGAATTAACATTGTTACAACGTCAATTATTAAATGGAAGGTTGGTAGATTCCAAGTCCCTGTCAATAATTCACTTCCTACTATAGTTGATTTCTTATCTCAAGCAAATCAAAGCAGGTGCTATCTATCGTTTGCAACCAATAGACAATAATTAAACCCTCAAAATTATCAAGGAGTCCTATTACCTTTAGAATCTTGAACACTTAGAAACTTACCAAGATCTAACCCATAGATCCCATAATTAGGGTTAAAGGGATTTATCCACTCATAATGTAATAATCGATACAACAAGTTGAATTTATAATTTGAAAGATGAACTTACAGCAAGATGAATAGAAACAAATATTTATCATATTAGATCAAAGTAGAAATCCCAAAATATTGATGATAATCTCTTCAAAGTTAATTGTAAACTTGTATCCAAAACTAGAGAGAAAACACGTGAAGTTCAAGTCCAGAATGTTGAGTACCAGCCCCCAAGAAAACCCTAAATAGTACTTTAAATAGTTCACCCTAATTATGGAAACAAAATCACAGAGTTCAGTAATTTCTCAGACAGGTGACGACATTTTGTGATGCCTTATCAGGAGTCTGATAACTTATCACAGATGTCGTCATCTCCTTTTCACTTTTGACATTTTCTGCCTTAGGATGACGATGAAGCATGACGGCTTATCAGATCTTTGATGACTTATCACAGATGTCATCGATGATTTACTTCAGCTCTTATGTTCTGCCTTAGGCTAACGGCAATCTTGATGGCTTATCACAACTCTGACGACTTATCACATGTCATCGTCACTTCTTCCAGCTGAATCCCTTTCTCTGTTTAAGGCTAATAATGAAGCTGCTAAATTATCAGAGTGCTGACGACTTATCAGGAATGTCGTCAGCCACACTTCTCTTCTATTTGCTTCATATTTCAACTCTTTTACTTCCATCATTTTTGGTTCTATTGCATCTTGACTTCCACTGCAAAATCAAAGATAAAACAATCAAAAACGACAAAAGTTGCTTAAGACTTTACAATTATTCTCAGTTAAAAGCCTCAAATGTGTTAGCATCTGCTCACACATCACACATCCATCTGAAATAGCTTTGATTCCATGTAAGATTCAAATTCTATGAGAATTCAAATTGCCTTCATTCTAGCCACAGAAGCAAAAGTTTCATTATAGTCTATGCCTTCTGTAATACCCCAAAAGTTTAGACATTTTTAGGATCATGCTTCAAAATTATGAGTAATAAATTTTAGTGCTTTGTTAGTGATATGATCAAGGTTGATGCATATTAAGGCCTCAAAAGTGTCCTAGCTAATAGACGAATCAAAATATTTCCTTACTGATTGAATTCTTGAGAAGGATATTGGTATAGTCAACTTCAAATGATCATATCTATCGTTATTCTATGAATTTCAGATCTCATGACCCACTAACAGATAGATAATTGAATTATCTTTCCAATGATACCAATTTCGTCTAAATCTGATATTGGAGTAAGGAGTTATGCCCATTTTACTCCAGCGTGTCAGGCTAGGAAAACTGAGTGACGACATTCGTGACAAGCTGTCACAAGCGTGACAACTTATCACCAATGTCATCATCCCTGGGCATATTTACACCCTCAGTGATGACATTTTGTGATAATTCGTCATGCCCGTAATGGCCTATCACCAATGTCGTCAACCTTAACTAGAAAACCAAGATTTCTCCTTTTTGTGACGACATTTCGTGACAACTTATCACCGGCTTGATGACTTGTCACGAATGTCGTCAGCTATTTTTTTCCAGCAATTGAGGGACATTTTTACAAGGGTATTTTGGTCTTTTAATTCACTTTCCATGACTTATAACCCTCAAGGAGCGTATTATCTTCCATTCTCTTTAGTTAAACATCCCAAAAAGATTTCTCATACACTCTCAACCACAAGATTAGGGTTTCCTCTCAAGATCATCTCCTCAAGAACAAGAACATTCTCTCTCAAATGGGTTAAACCTTAGTCAAGAAAAGTCAATAGAAATCCTAAGGATTTCTTCAAGAACCTTCTGAAATATTAGATCTCTTTCAAGATTCAATCACTAAGGTATGCGTAGTGTTCATCCACGGATCCCTTTCATCCGTGAAGCTCAAGAACCATGTTTTAAATAATAAATTATGATCTTTATGTTGTTGTGTGATTATGTTCATGTTGATGGTTGTTAATTGTGTTTCAAGATGGTATCTAAATGTGTTTCCAAGAAGTGTATGGGCATGTCTGTTGGAAACCCATGAATTTGGGTGGTTCAAGATTTCTAAATTTGGTAAGTACACCTATGCTCAATATTGTGCATGTAAGCTGTTTGATAAAATGCCTAGAATGATAAAAATCATGTATTATAACTTAGGGGTGAACTATATGATAAATTCATAGTAGTCTATTATGTTTAAAGAGCTCACTTTTCATTGTTGTGCAATATATGTGTTAATGGAATGTATATGATGATTGGGGAATGGATTCATAGTGTGTCTATATGCCTTCCATGCTATGAACAAGATCATGATTTTGAAGTATCACATGAGTTATCCCCAAATTATTACAATATGAACTAAATGTTACATGTTTGCCATTCCCTTATGCTTAAATGGTTTCCATTCTATTGTTATGAATAGTATATGTTGTCGGAATGCCCATGATATTAGAATATGAGATTTATGACTTGATTATAAATCTCATATTCTAATATCATGGG
>NW_025892414.1:24288-87097 GCF_002878395.1 Capsicum annuum | reverse complement strand
CCATGCTATGAACAAGATCATGATTTTGAAGTATCACATGAGTTATCCCCAAATTATTACAATATGAACTAAATGTTACATGTTTGCCATTCCCTTATGCTTAAATGGTTTCCATTCTATTGTTATGAATAGTATATGTTGTCGGAATGCCCATGATATTAGAATATGAGATTTATGACTTGATTATAAGCATTCCTATTCATGTTAGATATTATGATGACCATGTACTTTATGAAATCTCTCACTCATGTATTATGGATTGTTATTGATGGTTATGTACTCAAGAAAGTCAAGTTGTGTCAGTTTTCTCACATCGAGACCTGGGGGTACTTGTACCCAAAAAATGTAGTTGTGTGCCTAGAGCCATGTCATGTTATCGCGATACTCTCAGTCAAGCCATGATCTATAGAATTCAGTCAGTCATATGACTCAGGAAAACTCAGTAATCTCAGTAATCTCAGTAGTCCAGTAATCTTAGTAATCTCAGTGCTCAGTAACCTCAGCAACCTCAGTATTCACAGTTAATCTCAGTTACTTTAGTACTCTCAACTAGTTCTCAGAACTCAGTACATTCCATCAGTCATCGAAATCCAGTAAACTTAGTTTAGCTCCACTAAATAATACCACTAGTATCAGTATCAGTTTAGCTAATCAGTTCAGTTTAGTTATTCAGTTTAGCATAGTTATTCAGTTCAGTGTCCTTCAGATGGGAGTAGAAGTTAGCACCGAGTAAACCTAAGGATGGGAACTCACCTGCCAGTTCAGGGTGTGATTCTTAGCAGTCATCCTTGTGTTCCAGAACTATGTAGCTTGCGTAGGTTGAGACATCTTAATCTGTTAGATTAGGGTTGATGAGGTGGCTTAACCTGTCAGTTTATGGTTCCCACCATTCTCATTTGAGTACCTTCCAGATAATGGTCACTCACAACTGTCCTTATCAGTGGCACAGTATTGACACCCCTTCAGTTGGGGCAGAGACTGGACCCCAATTTACTTATATGCGTTATTGGAGCATGTCGGTTAGAAAACTACTTCCTATAGTCTCAGTTTTAGTCCCAATCTCAGTAAAAAAACTCAGATAGTTCTTCAGATTTCAAGACTGTCAGATACAGTCAACTCAAAAATAGAATGGAACTTAGATATTTCCTTCAGATTTATAGACTGTCAGATACAATCACTATTGCTATCAGTTATATCAATTCTCAGAACTCATGTTATCAGTCACATCAGTTATCAAAATTTATGATATCAGTATTCAGCTTCAGGACTATCAGACACAGTTAACCAGACCAGTTCTTTATAATCAAACTGTCATATACAGTTATTCATTTATCAGTAACATAGTACTAGTCCCTCAGTATTTAGTAATACAATATCAATTCCTTACTTATTAGTGATTTACATACTCAGTATTCAGTTTCAGGACTGTTATCCACAGTCAATCAGACTAGTTCTTTATAATTCGAACTGTCAAAAATACTCGTTCATCTATTCAGTATCTCAGTATCAGTACACTCATGTTATCAGTATTCAGACTCAGTAGTCAGTATCTCCATGAGTTCAGTTACAATTACGTATGCATGTATGTATTCTTACATTCATATAAGTCAGTATTGTTCATGCATATAACCCTTTGAATTTAGCCTACCTCACTTGTATACTCAGTACATTCAGATGTACTGACGTATTTGCGCTATGGTGCTTTCTCTTATATTACACCATAGGTTCAGAGGCACGAGCTCCAGATTAGTAATAGCATTCCAGTGTTTAGAGTTTGCAGTGAGTCCTTATCATTCAAGGACGATATGATTATTACTGCATTTACTATTTTAGTTCAGTTGCTAGATGGAGTTAGTTGGGGACATGTCCCATCAACTCTTTATTTAGATAGTTTAGAGGCTTTCCAGACTATAGTATGTCAGACAGTTATTTCAGATTTGTTTTGGTATTGTTATATCGCTTTCAAACATTGTCTTATCAGATATTTATTCATATTTGAATCTTATGGCCATTCAGTACATGTTTCCATATCTTTATTTTATATTATTCAGTGTATAGGTATAGATATCAATCATTGGTTAGCTTGTGGTCCTTCGGGGTCATGAGCACCTTGTAGCATTCCGATTCAGAAAAATTAGGGTGTTACAAACTTGGTATCAGAGCCTAAGGTTCAATAGAGTCCTAGGAAGTCTGAAAGTCGTATCTATTAGAGTCTTATACATACATGTGTTATGCACCACACTTATAAGAAGGGGGCTATGAGATGTTTTAGGAGTAGTTTCCCTTATTTCATGTCTCAGATCGTGCTATAGCAAGGTTCTCTAAGAAACTCATCTAGATTCTCATCATGCTTCACTTATGTTAATTCCACCTTACTTTCAAGGTAACAGAAATAGTGAAGATCAAGTCCTAAAGATAGGGCTTTCTCAGATAGTATCTTATCAGTTTAGTTATGTTCCAAAGTTGTACGGATCTCATTGATGATCATGAGAACTCGTTCTCAAACCCATATTTAGATATGCCATCAGATCCCTTCTCAAAATCCTATGATAGCATGTGACCCAGAGTTAGAAGCATAAATCGAGAAATTTAACAGTAGATAAGTTGGGATACGATATCCAGATTGAATAGATTATGTATTCATGGGGATAGTTGTGCTATAATGAATCAGTAGGCTTGAGCAGTGTGAGTTGGAAATTTAAGTTTATTGACTTGAAATTAAGCATGAAGGTGTGAATGTGATATTAGTAGTATGTGAGGAAATAGAGTAAGATGATGTATTTTGTTAGGCGAGCATGTGTTGATTAGAGTGTAAGTATATGATGATGATTTCAGTGTAGTTCAGAGATTAGTTTAGTGTTCACAGACTTATGATGATGGCTTAAAGCTAAGGGAGAGATTATAGATAAAGTAACCAAGTCAGGCTCTCAGATTCTAGTAGTAGTGCCAGTATGTACAAAAAAATAGTTAGGAAAGGTGATTCCCGAACCATCCTTATCTCAGCGTAAATCTTCGTACTTCAGTAAGCATAGTGACTATGCATGCTTCATGTCTCAGATTCCATGGATATAGCTTATGTTCACGCGTATTCCATAGAATTGTGTGTGCTTTCAGTTCCCAGTATAGGAAGTTCAGTTCTAGATCACTCAGTGTTACAAATCATGTTCCATGAACTCAGAAATTCCAGACTCAGGTCATGCAGCTCATGACTCATGTACACGTATCATGCTATCCAGTATACTCAGCTTCCATGACTTATGCTACACCTCTACTGATCAGATAAATTCAGACTATATCATGTATATACTCAGTTTAGACCTTTTTGGTAAATCTATGTTGTTGATATTCTATTCCTCAGGTTTCAGTCATGTGTCAAGTTCAGTCAGTATCTATTCATGTTTCAGGTTCTCCTGATTTAACCCTTTATGAGCTCTCTTTATGAGAATAGTGTAGTGTTAAGAAATTGGTTAGATGAGAGAGAATTAATGTTTCATGTTAAGAGCAGATTATTGCATGCATGTTTTATACGAGGGTGTAAATACGAATATAGGCTTGAATATCCTATTAGTATGCAAGAAAAGGGCTAGCAAGAGGTAGTACTTAGAAATTAGAAAAAATTCAGAGTGTGAATGTATATTCAGATCATTGACTTATGTCAGCCTTCAATATGCGACTATCATAACCCATTTACCATCTCAGTTACATTTTAGTACTCAACACTTAGTAATTAGTGCTCAGACTTAGAATTAAGCACTTCAGTATCAATCAAAACCTCAGTTTCAGTATTTAGTTATCGGGACCCAGCATTTAGTTCCAGTATGGATCCCAGTAACAGTCTTAAGTTATAGTGTCAGCTTCAGATCTATATTCAGCTCAGAAATTTAGTTCAATTTTAGACTTGCTTGACCATAGCATACAGTTATCAGCTACTCAGTTATAAGTATTCTAATACCTCATTCTATGGAACATTTCCAAATCATGTAATACATTTGGTCCTGCATTTTTAGACAATATAGATTTCATGAAATCCATGATCAGTTACCTCATGTTACTCAGTCAGTCCCTTCTCATATGCATAATACTTTATGGCCTCAGTCCAGCTACTTAGATTAAGTATAATTCAGTCTTGCATACCAAGCATTCAATTACTAGTTACTCAGTTAATTAGATAAGTTAGTATGTCTATGCATTCATGCATCACGCTTCAGTATTAGATCTCAGATAATTAGTCATGATTTCGTGCCTAGGTGCCTTGTGCATCGCCTCAACTTCCTCAATATCTCAGCAAGGTCAGTCCAGATCCTTCAAGGGACATAGTGTCCCAAGGGTGAGATACACTATAGCCCCCAAACTTTCTTGATTTAAACATGTCGTTTTATTTTATAAATCTATCTTGGAGGAAGTGTTACTTATGAGCCGGCCCTCTAGCTTTAAAACTTAGCAGTAAGCCATGTACTCAATGGGTCAGTGTAGCCACGATACGATACTCTATCCATGTCACGTATTACAGACTCAGTTCAGTTCATGTATCATGTTCCAGACTCAGTTATGTTCTTATGTTTCAGCTCATGCATATTGAGTAATCAATCTTAGACTCATCAGTATTTTCAGTTCATGGTAGCAGTCTTCTTTGAGCTTACTCATTCTCATGTTCAAATTTCAGTACAAACTTGGTACTCAGCTCCATGCTCAGTTCCCAGTTCAAACTTGGTATCTTTACCATTGCATATTCATTTGCATGATCATGAGCCAGTTCAGTGATATATTTGTGTATTAGATATGCGTGATCAGCTTGTCAGTACTCTCCCACATATACTTATGAACCAGTTACGCATGCATAAGATATGCATGTTCAGTATGATATGTTCAGCTTATTAATTATGTTATCCATGAAATCATGATCAGTCGTTCATGTTCAATATTCAATTCAGTTGTCTTTTCTCTCATCTCAGCCAGTCTCATTCGAGGATGAATGTTCCCAAAGGGGAGATATTGTAATACCCTAAAAGTTTAGATATTTTTAGGATCTTTCTTTGAACTCATGAGTAATAAATTTTAGTGATTGGGTAGTGCTGTGATCAAGGTTGATGTATATTAATTATCTCTTCTTATGCTATGAATTTCTGATCTAACAACATTCCAATAGATATATAATTTAATTATATTTCCAATGATATAAATTTCGCCTAAATCCGATATCGGAGCAAAGAGTTATGTCCATTTTACTCCAGCATATCAGGCTGGGAAAACTGAGTGACGACATTCATGATAAGCTGTCACAAGTGGGATGAGTTATCACCAATGTCATTAGCCTTGGGTAGATTTACACCCCCAGTGACGATTTATGATAAGTCATCATGCCTGTGATGACCTATCATTAATGTCGTCAACCTTAACCAGAAAATCAAGATTTCACCTTTTTGTGACGACATTTCGGGATGACTTATCACTAGCTTGTCAACTTGTCATGAATGTCGTTAGCTATATTTTTCTATCAATTGAGGGACATTTTTTTAAGGGTATTTTGGTCTTTTCCTTCACTTCCCATGAATTATAACCCTCAAGGAGCATATTATCTTCCATTAGTTAAACATCTCAAAAAGCTCTCTCATACACTCTCAACCACAAGATTAGGGTTTCCTCTCAAGATCATCTCCTCAAGAACACGAATATTCTCTCCCAAAGGGTTTAAAACCTAGTCAATAAGAATCAAGAGCAAGCCTAACAATTTCTTCAAGAACCTTCAGAAACATTAGATCTCTTTCAAGATTCAATCACTAAGGTATGCATAGTATTCATCCACGAATTCCTTTCATCCGTGGAGCTCAAGAACCATGTTTTAAATAATAAATTATGATATTTATGTTGTTGTGTGATTATGTTCATGTTGATGGTTGTTAATTGTGTTTCAAGATGGTATCTAAATGTGTTTCCAAGAAGTGTATGGGAATGTTTGCTGGAAACCCATGAATTTGGGTGGTTCAAGATTTCTAAATTTGGTAAGTACAACTATGCTCAATATTGTGCATGTAAGGTGTTTGATAAAATGCCTAGAATGATAAAAATCATGTATTATAACTTAGGGGTGAACTATATGATAAATTCATGCTAGTCTATTATGTTCAAAGAGCTCACTTGTCATTGTTGTGCAATATATGTGTTAATGGAATGTACATGATGATTGGGGAATGGATTCATAGTGTGTCTATAAGCCTTCTATGCTATGAACAAGATCATGATTTTGAAGTATCACATGAGTTATCCCCAAATTATTACAATATGAACTAAATGTTACATGTTTGCCATTCCCTTATGCTTAAATGGTTTCCATGCCATTGTTATGAATAGTATATGTTATCGGAATGCCCATGATATTAGAATATGAGATTTATGACTTGATTATAAGCATTCTTATTCATGTTATATATTATGATGACCATGTACTTCATGAAATCCCTCACTCATGTATTATGGATTGTTATTGATGGTCATGTACTCAAGAAAGTCAAGTTGTGTTAGTTTCCTTCCATCGAGACCTGGGGGTACTTGTACCCAAAAAATGTAGTTGTGTGCCTAGAGCCATGTCATGTTATCATGATACTATCAGTCAAGCCATGATCTATAGAATTCAGTCAGTCATGTGACTCAAGAAAACTCAGTAATCTCAGTAATCTCAGTAGTCCAGTAATCTCAGTATTCTCAGTGCTTAGTAACCTCAGCATCCTCATATTCACAGTTAATCTCAGTAACTTTAGTACTCTCAACCAGTCCTCAGAACTCAGTACATTCTGTCAGTCATCGGAATCTAGTCAACTTAGTTTAGCTCCGCTAAATAATACCACTAGTATCAGTCCGGTTAATCAGTATCAGTTTAGCTAATCAGTTCAGTTCAGTTATTCAGTTCAGCTTAGTTATTCAGTTTAGTGTCCTTCAGATAGGAGTATAAGTTAGCACCGAGTGAACTCAAGGATAGGAACTCACCTGCCAGTTCAGGGTGTGATTCTTAGCAGTCATCCTTGTGTTCCAGAACTACGTAGCCAACGTAGGTTGAGACATCTTAACCTATCAAATTAGGGTGATGAGGTGGCTTAACCTATTAGTTTAGGGTTCCCACCGTTCTCATTTGAGTACCTTCTAGATAAGGGTCACTTACAGCTGTCCTTACCAGTGGTGCAGTATTGACACCCCTCTAATTGGGGTAGAGACTGGAACCCAACTTTGATATATGCATTATTGGGGCATGTCGGTTAGACAACTACTTCCCACAGTCTTAGTTTCATTCCTAGTCTCAGTAAAAAAACTCAGATAGTTCTTCAAATTTTAGGACTATCAGATACAGCAACTCAAAAATAGAATGGAACTCAGATAGTTCCTTCAGATTTATGGACTGTCAGATACAGTCACTTATTCTATCAGTTATATCAGTTCTCAGAACTTATGTTATCAGTCACATCAGTTATCAGAATTCATGATATCAGTATTCAGCTTCAGGACTGTTAGACACAGTCAACCAGACCAGTTCTTTATAATCAGAACTGTCATATACAATTATTCATGTATCAGTAACATAGTACTAGTCCCTCAGTAATTCGTAATACAGTATCATCTCCTCACTTATTAGTGATTTACATACTCAGTATTCAATTTCAGGACTATTAGACACAGTCGATCAGACCAGTTCTTCATAATTTGAACTGTCAGAAATAGTCGTTCCTCTATTCAGTATCTCAGTATCAGTACACTCATGTTGTCAGTATTCAGACTCTATAGTCAGTATCTCCACAAGTTTAGTTACAGTTACGTATGCATGTATGTATTCTCCCATTCATATCAGTCAGTATTGTTCATGCATATAACGCTTTGCATTTAGCCTACCTCACTCGTATACTCAGTACATTCAGACATACTAATGCATTTGTGCTATGGTGCTTTCTCTTATGTTACACCATAGGTTCAGAGGCACGAGCTCCAGATCAACATTAGCATTCTAATGTTTAGAGTTTGTAGTGAGTCCTTCTCATTCGAGGACGATATGATTATTGCTTCATTTACTATTTTAGTTCAGTTGCTAGATGGAGTTAGTTGGGGACATGTCACATCAACTCCTTATTCAGATAGTTTAGAGTCTCTCCAGACTATAGCATGTCAGACAGTTATTTTAGATTTGTTTTGGTATTGTTATACCGTTTTCAGACATTGTCTTATCAGATGTTTATTCATATTTGAACCTCATGACCATTCAGTACATGTTTCTGCATTTTCATTTTATATTATGCAGTGTACAGGTATAGATATTATTCATGGGTTAGCTTGTGATCCTTCGAGGTCATGAGCACCGTGTAGCATTTCGATTCAGAAAAATTGGGGTGTTACACCTTCTTCCTAATCGTACCCCAACACTTCCAGCCTAGCCTTGTTCCTGATGGTATTGCCATGCTCATCGGCTTTATTTCTATAGACCTATAGATACGTAAATTTTGACCTTTCTATAGCTTTTATCAATTTTTTTTGCACCAAAAATTTCTTTTCTTGCTAATGTTTATTTTAACTTTTATTTTCATTTTAATAATTATTATTTAAAAATAAATAAATAAATAAAATCACATTTTGGAATATTTTTATTTTTTATTGTTATTGTTATTTTTATTTTTAGAATAATGCAAAAAAAAAAATTTAAATGTATTTCTCTTTTAATTTTAACAAATAGTCTAGTAGTGTTGTATTATCTTAAATATTATTTTAGGTTATTTATGAACTTTATTGTATTTTCTTGAATATAAAAATATTTAGTTAATATTCTTTTTATTTTTATTGTTATTATTTATTTTATATGTTTTAATTTATTAGTTATTAGTAAAAATAATTTAAAATTAAAAAATATATACTTATCCTAAAACTACCCAACCTCTCCTCCATTATCTGATAAATCCCTCAAATGCCTCCCTCCCACATCTCTTTTTAAGGGTAACTCCTCAACTCTTTAAAGGAGATTACGTACTATCAGACAATAAAAAAATAAACAGAGAGAAAAAAAGCAGTAGAAGTAAGAAGGAGAAAAAGAAAGAAAAAAAGGGATGACTTGAGTTCTGATTCGAGTTTTGAATTTTCATTTGAGTTTCTGGTGAAGGCGTTTTATTCCTGTAGTTAAGTAAAATTGTCACACATGTTCTTATTTGATTCTATGTTTTTTATTTATGAAGTATGTTGTGAATTACATCATAAATAAAGTCGTTTCAGTGATTATTTTGGATTATTTGGTATGTGTGATTGTTGCAGTATCATGTTTATTTGTATAATTATTCAAATTAATATTTGTTGGTTGTAGATTATTCATTAAACTTGATTCCAAATGTTGAGATATTCCTCTAGAGTATATGATGATTTGGTTTCATAGAACAGAAAATTAGAAGAGAAAGAGGAAAGGATTAATGGTCACACACAAAATACACTGCACACACCATTTACACACTGTATTTTTTTACAATACACATCTACTGGAAAAATTTGCTCACTATCATAGAATACACTCACACACATACACTTTACTGACACACAAAATAGTAGCGAAAATATCAGTGAGAAGAGAGTTAAAATAGTAGAGCAAGGGAAGAAAACAGAAAGAAATTGGGAAAGAAAACAGAGAGGTAGAATGAAATAGGGAGATAAATAGATTTTTTTTTGCTAAATCTTAGCCGAAATCGCGATTTCATCACCCAATCTGACCTGCTTTCATAGTTTGGTTGGAGCCAGCGATCTGTTGCCAGAAACTTCCTTCCAAAAACCAGCAAAATGCCATTGGTAACCACCTGAAAGCCGCCAGACAAGCCCATCCTCACCAGAAAACGGCGGGTATCCGCCGAAAATAAGCAAACCCATTAAAAACTCCATTAAAACAAGCAAAAACCATAAAAAAATCAGTCAAATCTCGTCAGGCATGCCTTTCTGCCGGCGATCTTACCTCTCGCCGGAATCTCGTCAGATCTGCCATTGGAAAACATCGTCGGGTGACATTGGCCACTGTTCCGGCAAAATTCACTGGCGAACGGAATTATCGATTCCTTTTTTCCCAAAACCTGATCCAAATTATGTCTTCGTTTGTACTTCACCTAAATTTTGTTTATTGTTTGTCCCGGGTTGCTTGTTTCTCTGTGACTTTTGTGTTTGAATTAGATTTCAGGATGTTCATATTTGAGTTGTCTCATAGACTATGATTTAAGTTTGTATCTTTTAAGATATAATTTTGAGGGATTATAATAAAATTAGTATAATATGATTAGTTTTTGTGTATTTGTATTATTTTTTAATCTAATTTTATTTTATTTTATTTTTATTCGCTGAGATTAATAGTCTTCATAATTATTTGTTAAATTAATTGACTAGCTTAAATGAATATTGTTTAAAAGTTATTTTTAAGGCTAAGTAGCAGTCCGGCTATATGAATATCAAAGCTTTCAAACGTTAGGCGAGTATAAAATGTTTAAAATATTTGTCTCAATTAAGAATGCGGCGTACACATATTTCTGAGATATTCAAAAATAATTCGAGGATGCAATATTGCACCTCGGCAAAGATTGTTCTAAAATTAACTTTCACTAGCTTAATTTAAGAGTATAGGCTGATATTCTTAGTATATTTAAAAATGAGCGAATCTAGGCCTTAACATAATTTATCAAAATAGTTTTAGTCAAGTATAAATTGATAAAAGCGGCCATGCTAGAACCACAGGACTCGAGGAGTTCCTCACACCTTTTCCTCGATTGACAGAATTCCTTACCCAGTCTTCTATTTTTGCAGACCAACAAAGAGTCATTTCCTTTTGATTAGGGATTCAATAAGATGACTTGGAACACCATAACTCAATTCCAAGTGGAGACTCTATAAATAAATTAAACCCTATTCAATATCATCACTTTAATTGGGAAAACCCTTCGACCTCATCGAGTGTAAAAGGGGTGTGACATCTCTGGCGACTCTGCTAGGGAATAACCAGAATTCGAGCTTTTAATATTGACTTTTACTTGCTTTAATTATTTTGATATTTTGTTTATTGGCCTAATGTGCTACTTGTTGCTCATTTATTGCTTTGATATTTTTGAATTATGTTATAAATTGTCTTCTCTTATGCACCCCCTTTAAGTCTCTGAAAATAGGATAGAAGAAATGCAGAGCATGCATCCTACCTTATTTTTGAGATAGCCGGAGTGTCAAGGAACCTGGTGAAGGGATTATTAGTTATACATGTTAGGCAGAGTTTGAATCAACAACGAAGTCAGAGTAGCACTGCTACTGAACAAGTTGTCTCTCCCCAACTCGAGTGTCTGCTCGGGTAAGCCAGTCTAGACACCTCTCCCCACCAGGCTAAACTTAGTAGAACTGAAACTCAAAATCTGGTTATACCTATTAGGTTCTGCTTTATTTGAATCATGTGCATTTGACTTAGCGGGACTCGGCACAGGGGATGGGTCTGTCTAGGATAGGTGTCCCTCTTTGTAATGACCAACATGTGCATCCTACGTGCTCTTTGACATTTATTTGGAAGGCCATTTGATTGTTGACTATCTTTAGCAAGCTTGGTGAAACACAAGAGAGTATTTTGTCCTCAAATTTAACAAATCATTTTTTAAAGAAATTAAAAAATATATATAGTTTTTAAGGTCTTCATGAACTACAAGGGTCTAATTCTCACTCTTTAGTGAGATACGTAGGAAATCCTTCCCTGAATACGACCTTGTCTTTCAAAAATTATTCACAGATTTATTGAGGGATATTTTTGAAAAATGACTATTTTCATTAGTATTATTATTTTATCTTACTTTTCCCTTTCTTATCCTCAAATTTAATTTTAATACATATCTTAATAGCCCTGAACCTTTGAGGGGTCGTGAGATATGTTTTGATAAATAAAATATGTAAACATATATAGTTTAAAAGTCCTGAACCTTTAGGGATCATGAAGTTATGTTTTTACAAAATAAAAAATATATATAAATCTTAACAACCCTGAACCTTTAGGGGTCTTGAGGCTGAGTTTTGTATGACATATGTAAAATGATCATGTTTTTTCTTCTAAGATTGTTTTATTTTTTATATAGAATACTTAGTTGTATTTTCTTCCAAATTCATGATTGAAATTATATAGGGGTCTGTCATTACAAATTTTTTTATAGAGTTGGTCTAAATAAGTGTCATCCCTTGAAAAAACACTTTTATTAGTTTCTCTCAAACTATGCAAAGATCTGATTCATGTCCTGGCATTATACTTAGGCAACCCTCCAAAGGGTTCGTTCAAAACTTTTCCAAAAAAAGTGCGCCTAGAAAAACCGAGATGAAATACCAAAGCCTTCATGATAGGTTGGGAAATCCATATAGGGGCATAAAATACATGTCATTACAATGTGTTAAATATGTAACACTCACCCGTTTGCTACTTGATTCAGAAAAAGATAAAGTAGTTGGTGTTTGGTTTGCGGTTAAACTGACATCTCATCCGTATAACACAAGATACAAAGAAAAGAAAAAGATGACCTACAAATAGAGTGTAGAGTCTAACAGTGAGAAAGATCAAAATCAGTTGATTTCACAGAAGTTTGCATCCATGAAGGAGAATAGGCTATTGAAACAATAGATAGCAGATTTTTATCAAAATTAGATGAATGGACAAGCCCCGCCTTCTTCAATTCCCAGACTTTCCAATACGAATGATTCAAATCCCACTCAAGCCCAAACTAGCGATCTATTTTACCCATCTGGATTTGACCCATATGCTAATATGTCTGGTGCTTCTGGTAATTCTATCATGTGCCTACCAAATCCATCTGTCATAAACAACCCATTTTTCACTCCTATAGCACCAGCTAATGCAGGTCCTCAATTGACAGTACAAAAGACTATGGGTAAACAAAGTCATAATCAATTGTATCCTCCTGAAGTGACTTTCAAACCCTTGAATTCATATTACCCCGCTCATCGACATAGTTCTCCAATTGTGATTGAGAAGACTGTTAAGAATGAGGAGCAAAAAGAGATGGCCAGGAAAGTGAGAAGTTTAGAATAGAATATGACGAATATGCAAGGACTAGAAGGGCAAAAGAGTGTTTTATACAAAGATTTGTGTATGTTTCCCGATGTCCATTTACTGCTAGAATTTAAAACTCTTAAGTTTTGTAAGTACAAAGACCATGACGATTATGTGGTTCATTTAAAAAGGTTTTTTAATCAACTGAGAGGAGCAGGGGTAAAGGAAGAATTGTTGATGGCATACTTTGGAGAAAGTTTAGTGAGGATAGCTTTAGAATGCTTCATTGACCAAGATATTTTTTATTGGCACATTTGGGATGACATGGCTTGGGATTTTGTCCAACAATTTCAGTATAATATTGATATAGTGCCAAATCGCACCACACTTGCCAACATGATGAAAAAGACAGCTGAAAGTTTTTGAAAATATGTTGTTAGATGGAGGGAGCAAGCTGCAAAAGTCAGGCCATCAATAAAGGAGTCTGAGATGATTGATATTTTTCTACAGACACAGGAACCTGACTATTTCCATTATTTTCTTTCTACTATTGGATGTACATTTGTTGAGGTTATTCAGGTCAGAGAAATGGTAGAAAATGGAATTAAGTTTCGAAATATCATTAGTCAAGCTGATTTGAAGGCAACGATGCAGGCAATTCAAAATGGGTCAGGAAGTTTTGATGGGAAGAAAAGAAAGAAGGATGTAGCTACTGTTGTGCCACGTCCTCATCAAAATTTGAGAGGTGCACGTCAACTATACGCATAATATCAATCTCAAATTTATGTCCAAGATCCATATAATCATGCAAGATACTGTGCTCCTCCCCAAAATCCATTATAACATCCCCTTAGTATCCTATCTATAATGCACAACCATATGCTCGAGCACCAGCCATTCAGAATCATCCTCCGATCCCACAAGTTCAACAAGGCCTACATAAATCAAATTTTTTCCCTAAAGCAGATTACAAGAAGGCTAACATAGGCAAAGATAATTTCACTTCTATTGGAATATCTTATGCCAGATTGTTTCAAAGATTGAGGGACATGGATATTCTAATCCCAATTGAGAGAAGGATCCTGAATCCTCCTCCAAAAAACTTGGATTATTCTAGAAAAGCTGCATACTATTTTGATGCCCCAGGCACGACACAGAAAAATGCTGGTACTTGAAAAGAGTAATTCAAGAGCTAATCAATACGCAATAAATTATAGTGCAAAGTCCAGATGCTCCAAACATTAATTAGAATCCACTACCAACTCATACTAATACAAATATGCTCAAGTTGATACCTAGTGGAGAAGAGGCTATAGTTTTCTTCAAGCCTATCATTAAAATCAAAACTGATATGGAAAAGTAAGCAAATATTAGGGATTTGATGAAAGCAATACCTACAAAAGTAGAAGAGGTGGTAATAAAACCCAAATCGTTAAATGCTCTCTTAGTCGTGGAGAAAGAAACTTCAAAAAGTGTTGAGTCAGGTCAGATAAAACCAAAGTTTATTGTCCCTGAAAGGCCCATCAAGCCTCTTTTAATCATAAAAGGAGCTGCCATAGCTCCCATAGCTCCCATTGTTATTAAAATGGTATCATAACTACCTATGGTTAATGCCAAGGCAGTCCCTTAGAACTATAATAGCATTATGGTGATACACAAGGCGAAAGAAGTAATTGAATAAGTGGATAGAGTACAAGGATTAACCCATTCTATGAGGTGTTATTCCCCAGAAGAGTTAAGAAAAGATAAATAAGGAAATGAAGACCAAATTCCAATCAAGAAACCATTTACCGAAGAAGAGGCCGAAGAATTCCTGAAGAAGATGAAGTTATCGGAATATTCTATTTTAGAACAATTGAGGAAGATGCCAATCCAAATTTCTTTGTTGTCTTTATTAATACACTCGGAGGATCATCGCAAAGCTATAATGAAGATTTTAAATGAGGCACATGTTCCCAGTAAGATTAAGGTGAACCAACTGGAGAAAATTGTTGGAACAATCTTTGAGGTAAATAGGATCACTTTCTCAGCTGATAAATTAACCGCAGAAGGTATTGGACATAATCGAGGCCTCTATATTACTGTGAAGTGTGAGCATTCCTATTTCACTCAAGTATTTATTTATGGAGGATCTGATGCTAATATTTGTACTATGTCAACCTTGCAAAAGTTAATTATTAACGTCGAAAGGATCTAGCCTAATAATGTATGCGTCAGAGGATTTGACGAAGCAAAAATGAATGCCATTGGTGACATAGAGCATATAATGACCATAGGGCCTTTGGATTTTTCCGTGGACTTCCAAGTGCTAAACATCGATGCTTCATATAATATATTATTGGGAGGTCCATGGGTTCATAGGGCTGGGGTAGTCGTATCTACGTTACACTAAATGGACAAATTTGAAAACGACATATAAAAAATAGCTGTTCATAGTGAAGGGGATTTGTCCATGTATAAAGATTATTCAATTTCATCTATTGAGGTTGCCAATATAGATAGGGCACCAATTTATCAAGCTTTTGAGGCAATGGTTGTTGAGCATATCTTCGAGGGGAATCTCATCGCAAGACCATAATTGTCCTCTGCATCGTTTATGTGAAAAAATGTTAAAAACATAGTTTTGAACCAGGAAAAGGTCTAGGGATGTATTTACAATGCAGGGATCATCTAGTATACCTCCGTGAGATATTCGGTACCTGTGGTTTGGGATACAAGCCCACTTTTGAGGAAAGAAAAAGGCTAAGAAGCGTAAGAAAAATTCATGGTCACTTACCAAGCCAATACCACTAATCAAAGAGTCTGTCATAGGGTTAATGAATGATGATGATACAGAGTTGATCGGCCTCCTCCAGAATATGTTTATTGAAGCTGATATGGTTGAAATTGGAGAAGGTACCAACAATGCAGATGTGCAGTTTATCTGCCCTATTGTCCAGCTTAACAATTGGGAGGCCACTCCTTTCTCTATTATGAAGGACTCTTGGTAGTTTATTTATTTTCTTTATGTAATTTGAAACATTCTAGGGTTGTAATTCAGATCTTTATGTTGTTGTTTTTAGGTTAAAACTCTTCTATCTTTGCTTTTAATGAAATGTAGTTTCCCTTTGTTTTATTTTGAGTCTAATATTTACTTAATTATTTTCTATTATACAATTCTTTCTATACCAATTCTAGTGATATGACATGAATGAAGAATTGTCAACCAGATTTTAAAACCCAATCTAACTATGAAATAATAAATAAAGAAGTTGAATATAATGAAGAGGAAGTATTTGAGAAAATAATCAAAGATTTCAAATAGTTTGAGAATAAGTCAAACCCTAATATGGATGAAATTAACAATATCAATCTAGGGGATCATGAAAATATTAGGGAGACTAAGATAAGTGTACATGCTCGACCGCAACAAAAGAAAGATATAATTAAAGCCTAGCTTGATTACAAGGATATCTTTGCATGGTCTAATGATGAAATGCATTGATCCTGATTTTTCTCTTGTCAAACAAAAGTTAAGGAAGCTTAAAACTGACATGAGTGTAAAAATCAAAGAGAAAATCACAAAGAAACTTGAGGCTAAAGTCATTCGAGTAGCACAATATCCTACTTGGTTAGCAAATATTGTCCCTATTCCCAAGAAAGATGGCAAAGTTTGAATGTGTATTGATTATCGTGATCTAAATAAAGCAAGTTCAAAAGATGATTTTCCACTTCCTAATATCTATATTTTGTTGGATAATTATGTCAAGCATGAGCTTGCGTCTTTGTGGATTGTTACGCGGGGTATCACTAGATCATTATGGACCAAGAAGATGCAGAAAATACATCATGGGGAACATATTATTACTGAGTCTTGCCATTTAGACTAACGAATGCTAGAGCAACTTACATGAGGGAAATGACCACAATGTTTCATGACATGATGCACAAGAGCATGAAGTTTATGTGGATGATGTGATCACTAAGTCAAAAGAGTAGTCCGACCATGTCAAAGATCTGTGAAAATTCTTCGAAAGGTTTCGCAGGTATAATCTCAAACTTAATCTAGCAAAAATATGTATTTGGAGTCTCCTCTGGAAAGCTCTTGGGGTTTATAGTCAGTAGACATGGTATTGAGTTAGATCCATCAAAGATAAAATTTATTCAAGAACAGCCTTCACTAAAGAACAAAATAGAGGTAATGAGCCTACTCAGAAGGTTGAATTTTATCAATAGATTCATTGCCCAACTCATGACAACCTGCGAGCCAATCTTTAAGTTGTTGAAAAGGAATGCTAAAGTCGAATGGACTAAAGAATATCAGGAGGTACTTGACAAAGTCAAAAGATACTTGTCGAATCCACCTATTTTATTCCACTAGAGTCAGGTAGACCTCTGATATTGTACATGTCTATTTTAGACAACTCTTTTGGGTGTGTATTGGGTCAACATG
Source organism: Capsicum annuum (assembly GCF_002878395.1). NCBI lineage: Eukaryota > Viridiplantae > Streptophyta > Magnoliopsida > Solanales > Solanaceae > Capsicum > Capsicum annuum. The sequence continues at coordinate 69,650 of NW_025892414.1, read as the reverse complement.
ACATCACACGTAGAAAAGAACAAGCTATATACCACCTTAGCAAAAATTTTACCATTTACGAGGCTAAGTATACTCTTCTTCAAAAGACATGTTGCTCTTTGACTTGGGTGTCACAAAAGTTGAAGCATTATCTTTCATCTTACACTACTTACCTCATTTCCCGTATGGATCCCTTAGAGTACATTTTTCAAAAGCCTATGCCCACGGGTAGACTCACAAAATAGCCAATGCTGCTCACAAAATTTGATATTGTCTATGTAACACGAACTATAATGAAAGCTCAAGCTTTAGCAGATCATTTGGCTGAAATCCTATTAATGGGGGATATGAGCCATTGAAGACTTATTTTCTGGATGAAGAGGTATTGTGTGTTGATGAGGTTATTTTTGATTATTTTCATTCATATTGGAAGTTGTTCTTTGATGGATCTGCTAATGTAAAAAGAGTAGGGATAGGAGTAGTTCTTATTTCTAAATCGCGACAATATTATCCTGTAGCGACCCAACTTCAATTCTACTGTACCAATAATATGGCAGAATACTAATATTGTATTCTAGGTTTGAGACTAGTTATTTACATAGGAATCCAAGAACTATTGGTGTTAGGAGACTCATACTTACAATTCCACTAGATCCAAGGAGATTGGGAGACTCGTGGCTCAAAGCTTATATCGTATTGAGGTTGTTTGCAAGATCTTTTTCAACGGTTTGTATCAGTAAAGTTCAAACATATTTCTAGAGTTCATAATGAGATTGTTGATGCTTTGGCGACCTTATCTTCCATGCTCCAATATCCCAACAAGACTCATATCGACCCCATGTATATACAAATTCGTGATCAGCATGCATATTTCAATGTGGTTGGGGAATAACTTGATGGAGTTCCTTGTTTCCATGATATTAAAGAATATATTCAGGCTGAAAAATATCCAATACATGCTGATAGTAATCAAAAGAGAACCATTCAACGACTGGCCAATGGATTTTTCTTGAGTAGGGGAATCTTGTATAAGAGGATTCCAAATTAGGGACTTTTAAGATATCTAAATGCTAAAGAAGCCTCCAATATCATAACTGAAGTACATTCTAGGATTTGTGGACCGCATATGAACGGGTATGTATTGGCAAAGAAAATACTTTGGTTAGGTTACTATTGGCTCACCATAGAGAGAGATTCTATCTGTTTCATTCGTAAGTGTCATGAATGATAGGTACATGAGGACTTTATATATTTGCCTCTATCTGAGTTGATACAATGACTATTCCATGGCCTTTTGTAGCTTGGGGAATGGATGTAATTGGACCAACTGAATCAAAAGCGTCGAATGGACATAGGTTCATCTTGGTGGCCATTGACTATTTCACAAAGTGGGTGGAAGTAGCGAAGTTCAAGTCAGTGACTCAGAAAGTAGTGGTTAATTTTGTTCACTCTAACATTATTTGTCGGTTCGGCACTCCAAAGATAATTGTCACGGATAATGCTGCAAATCTCAATAGTCATTTGATGCAAGAAATATGTCAATAATTTAAGATTATGCATCAAAATTCAACTCCTTATCCCCCAAAGGTGAATGGGGATATAGAAGCTGGCAACAAGAACCTAAATAAAATACTCGACAAGATAGTACAAAGTTCTCAACAATGGCATAAGAAGTTACCTTTCGCTTTATTGGTTTATCGTACTACAGTTCGGACTTTAATTGGTGCAACTTCTTACTTGTTGGTATATGGAACTGAAGCAGTTATACCTACAAAGATTGAGATTCTATCTCTTCGAGTAGTTGTGGAAGCCAAAATTGACGATAATCAGTGGGTTAAAACTCAATTAAAGAAACAAAGAATGATTGATGAAAAAAGATTGACATCAGTATGTCATGGTCAACTATACCATAAGAGAATGACACGGGTATATAATAGAAAGGTGCGTCCCAAACATTTTGAAGTCAGTCAGTTAGTATTAAGATAAATCTTTCCCCATCAGATAGAAGCCAAAGGAAAATTTTTCCCTAATTGGCAAGGATTATTCTTAGTGAAAAGAGTGTTACCTAATGGTGCATTATATTTGACTGATGTAGATGGCAAAATGGAAGAAAAGGTTGTCAATGTTGATGCAATTAAGAGATATTATGTATGATATTCATGTATAATTATGTCATATATGTTTTGTACTTACATTTTTAAGAGATTGAAATGATGAAGGCATTTTGTGCTACTATTCAAATATTATATCAACCCTTACTTACTCCCGTTGAGCTTTGATTTGATTTTTCTTTCATAACTCTCTTTTGGAATTAATTAAAGTAAAAAGTTAAAAAAAACTCAAAATCAAGCAAAAGAATGACTTCTCTGAACTACGTTTGACCTAATTCTTGCTATGACAAGGTACATCGGCATCCCTACTCTAGGGTTCGGTCCAACCAAGTGAAAATTAAAGTTACCCAGTAGGAAATAAAACTGGGGAAAAAATTATTTTCCTTAAGTAATTTCAAAAGTTGTATGCTTTACCCAATGACATGTAAATTTTTTAGCCTCATGCTTCCCTTTCTTTCTAACGCTATCCAAAAGACAAGTTACAAACAAAGAAAGACCTTCAGATCAACCTTTGAGAATGTCAAGGCTAAATATGTTATAGGTGCATGATGTTTCATATTTTGGGCTTCGTTTTTCTTCAACAAAAAAAATGATGAGAGAGTCTTATGTGTGAAAATCCTCTTGGCACCATAAGGCGACAATGAGTTGTCAAATCAGTAAAAATGAGAGAGTCTTATGGGTGAAAACGCTCATGGAAACTATAAGGAAACAGTGAGTGGAGAAAAAAATAAAAATGAGATGGGCTCATTGGCAAAAACCCATTAAGGTGCCACTAGTTTAAGGAGGATTGTAACCCAGAAGGAACAAGTTCAAGAATGACATCATTTCTAATTCAAATGAGTTGGAAAAAGTTAATAATGATTAGTATGGGTAGATCAGGTTTTTAATTCAAAATGCTTGTCATAATCACTAGAATCTGAGGCCACATCCAGATAAGTTTTCTTTTTGACATTGTTGAAAAAGAGATCTCTATTGTATTTTTCTTTTCTTTTTATTATTTTTGTTTTTATGATACAAGTGAGAGTGCATCATAGCCACGATTTATGGACGAAGAGGAATATTACGATTCCCTATGAGAAGATTGGTAGAATGAAGGTTACCCTTTGTGGAGTTTTCGGCTTTGGGTCACTTTTGGGCCCAATAGCTTTTAGGGTCACTTTTGGGCCCAAATTGTAATAAAGGCTTTGGCCTATATATAGCTAGGACCCTTTTAATTTTTAGGACTTAGATGACTTTAGATATGCTTGTATGCACTTGGGGGTGTTTTCTTAAGCTTGTTGGGAGCTTATTTTTTGTTTAGAATCGTAGATTGTGAGGGTTCAACGTCCCTTTCGGCCTTCATAGGAGAATTGATGCTTGTAGTTGGATTACATTGAGGGCCTCAATTTAGTATATTGTGGTTTGCCTACGTTCCTTCGCGTGTGTCATTCTATATATCCTTTACTTTATTAGCCCACTTTCAATTGTTTCCTTTGTTTGTTCTTGTTTACGTATTGTTTCCATTTTTGTATTTTATGTCTCATATCATTTTGTATTAGAGCTAATTTTGATTTCATTCCCACGAAGTCAATCTTGGGTCTCGTTGTGTTGAAAAATCAGAAATCCCAAAAAAATTCACTATTCATGTTTTTTTATTTAGGTCAAATTTTGAGTCTTTGATTTTATTTTTTTCTTATATTTTCGTATTATATTCTTATTTCCTAACAATATTAGAGTCTAAATCTTGAATTTGGTCTCAATTGGAGGTGAATTGGAGGATCTACCATTGTTGAGAAGCTCAATTTTGAAGGTTCAAGATGGAGTTAAATTTAGAAGTTTTGGTTGAGAATTTGAGGAAATTGATGCTTATAATGTGTTTAGAAGTTTGAAAATTGCCTAAGTTCAAAATTTCATCGCGTTCCGAGCAAGGGTTGAAGAGTTAGAGCATTTTGAAGTTATTGGTGTTCTTGAGTGTTCTTGGAGAAATTCAAATCTTTAAGAGGAATTGTCTTCAAAAAGTGTCTTTTGATCCTCAAATGTGAATAAAAATGTGTACAAAAGTTTTTGTACAAGAACCTTTTGAAGATCCTAAAGAATATTCTAAAGTTAGGACAAAAAGGGGACCGCTTGAGGTCCAAAACGGTACATTGCAAGCATTTGAACAGACCAGGTGTACCTGACCTGTACTGGGTCTGTGGATCATCTGCTCCAGCACCTCAAATTCAGTCCAAGGCAGTAACTTATCCTCCATCTGCGTCCAGCCTGTGCCAAGGGTGCGCTGGACCTGCTAAAGCAGGCCAAGGCAGTCCCCTAGGTGTGTCACATGCGGCCAAGGTGTGCCAAGGGCTGCCAACACACTTCCAACACAAATCAACTCTCTTAACCTTCATTTGATCGGTTTTAATCCATCAATTTCATCTCTTATTCCATCCTTTCATTTCCTTGATTCTTGAAACTAATTAACAATTAAACCGTAATCTACTTAGTTGTTCAATTAGTTCTTGTTTGCTCTTCTTTTGTGTCTTAGTTTCTTGTGTCTTTTCCTTATTTTATATTTTGTTTTATTAGTTTAACACTTGAAATTCATTTTCTTCAAGTCCTTCACTTCCTAATATAGTCATATACCAACTACAATCAACTAATATCAAGAAGTTGAACTAAATTGTGAGCCAATCCAAACACTTGGATCGAGAGGATTGATTTCACTATCGTTAACTTTGTTTGTTAGTTGTGTTGAGTGTCTCATTGATAGGTACCATGGCTTCGGGAGATGAGATCCAACCTATCTCAAATGAGGCAATAATGGAGGCTATAATCGGAATGTGGCAAGATATGAATATGATGAGGGAGGACATGAATGAGAAGTGGTCCAATTTGGAAGGAAGAGTAACAAATTTAGATGGAAGAATGGTGAGTGTGGAAGGAAACCATAATTCTTCTAATGCTACTCCTCAACACCACCTCCAGGCATCCTCAAGTGCACTAGTTCAAGAGACTTCAGCTACCAACTCTCCTAGAACTCTCCACCATATGCTTTGCCTTCCGCCACAAGTAAGTGCTCACTTACCAACCACTAGTAATACCGATCAATCTCCACTACATGGAGCCCAACCACTACAATTCAACCAACAAACGCCCCAAAACACCACCCAAGCTCCCCAAATTCTCACTCCACCCTATCAAACACCCCCAAATCAAGCTCCAAACTACCAAGTTCCCCAAGGATTGAACCCACAAGGCCTTAATCCACCCTACTACCCACCCTATCAAGTACCCCAAATCTAAATACCATACTACCAAAGCCCACCAAATCTGAATCCACCCTACCAAGCTCCACTTAACCAAAATCCACCATAACAAATGCCACCAAACTAAGTTGTTGGAATTCAAAGAGTGTTTGTAGGATATGTAGAAGGAGGTTATAGATATGGTGCACAAGGGCATGTCCCAAGAGACTAAGATGTCTATGGAGGTTGTGATATAGATCTTAGTTTTATAAAGGTCACTCTTCCTAGATTTCATGGAGGTAGTAATCCTGAAGGGTACCTCAAATGGGAGTTGCAATGTAATAGGATCTTCCAAGCTAATAATTTGACCGATGTTAAGAAGACGACCTATGTCATTGCTCAATTTGAAAGGTATACTTTGACTTGGTGGGAATCGACTAAGAGAACACAAGTATCCTTCCTGAAGGTCAATATCCACCATGGGATGTTATGAAGGCCCTTATAAGAGCCAAGTATATATTGGAGAGATATAGACAAGGGTTGCTTGCCATGTTGTACAATTTGAGACACGAAGACAAGAGTGTTGAAGCATACTATGATAAATTTCAAAATATGCTCTTGAATCTTGATTACAACGAGGATTGCGAGCACACCATAATCCAGTTTAAGGTAGGATTGACTCAAGAAATTTCTTCTCAGATGTCAATACATAAGTTTGCCCTGATAGATGATATTTTAGAGGAGGCAATTGATGTTGAGAGAGCTATCAAGTTGGAGAAGGAGGCAACTAAGCCTAAGGTGGGGAATAAATTGTCCTCCAATCGGAGTCAAGGCTCCAACTTCAAGAAAACTTTGAGAAGAAGGCCATTAAGAAGAGTGATCCAAAGTATCCCCCTAGATAAGAAGGTAATACTAATCTTAAGGGTACTCAATGCTTTAAATTTCAAGGATGGGGTCATCGAATGAGTGAGTGTCTAACACAATGAACCATCATACTTTAAGAAGGTGATCCATACAACAAAGATAAAGTGGAGAATGAGGAAGGAGTTGATGATCATGATGAAAATGTGGAGGTTAATGTGAATCCATGTGATATGGATCTTACCATTCCAAACATGCTAGCCAACAAAGTGTCGATGGAGGAAGTTTGGCCTCAATAAGGAAAGTTTAGCATTCCTCTTTACTGGGCTACACATGTTATGCTCCCTCCCACTTCTAAAAACTCCCTGGAATTCCTTGCTCTTGAACTTGATGAACTCATGAATTTAAGGACAAATTCTCTTCAACAAGGAGAGGATGATACAAGTGAGAATGCATCATGACCACGGTTTATGGACGAAGAGGAATATTGCGATCCCTCATGAGAAGATTGGGCGAATAAACTTTACGCTTTGTGGAGTTTTGGGCTTTAGGTCACTTTTGGGCCCAATAGCTTTTAGGGTCACTTTTGGATCCAAATTGTAATAAAGGCTTTTGGTCTATATATAGCTAGGACCCTTTTAATTTTTAGGACTTACATAATTTTGGATATGTTTGTATGCACTTGCGGGTATTTTTTTGATCTTGTTGGGAGCTTATTGTTTGATTAGAAACGTGGGTTGTGAGGGTTCAACGTCCCTCTCAATCTTCGTAGGAGAATTGGTGCTTGTATTTAGATTACGTTTAAGGGCCTCAATTTAGTATATTGTGGTTTACCTATGTTCCTTCTCTTGTGTCATTCTATTTATCCTTTATTTTATTGCCCCATTTTTTCATATTATACGTCTTGTATCACTCCTGAAAAATGAGAATTTACTTTCATCTCAGGATCCTCCTGGAAAAGGGGATTTTACTTTATGCTCAGGACCCTCCTGGAAAATAGGAATCTACTTTATACTAAGGACCCTCCTGGATAATGGCAATTTACTTTATGCTCAGGACCCTTCAGGATAATAGGAATTAACTTTCTTCTCAGGACCTTCCTGAAAAATGGGAATTTATTTTATGCTCAGGACCCTCTTGAATAATGAAAATTTAATTTATGCTCAGGACCCTCCTTGAAAATGGGAATTTACATTTTGCTCAGGACCTCCTGGATAATAGAAATTTACTTTCTGCTTAGGACCCTCCTAGATAATGGGAATTTACTTAATGTGCAAGACCTTCCTGGATAATGGAAATTTACTTTCTGCTCAGGACCCTCCTAAAAAATAAAAATTTACTTTCTGCTTAGGACCCTCCTAGATAATGGGAATTTACTTTCTGGTCAGGATCCTCTTGGAAAATGAAATTTTATTTTTCTATTTCACTATTTACTTTGAGTTCAGGAACACAGTTGGAGAATAAGGTGAAGAAATATCAAGTCAGGAGCCCGCCTGAAGTGAAGGTGAAGAAATAGCAAGTGAGGATCCCTCTTGGAGAATAGGGTGGAGAAATAGCAAGTCAGGAGCCCGCCTGGAGAATGGGTGAAGATCATCAGTTGCAAGTTTAGAAGTCCGCCTGAAGAATAGGGTGAAGATTTTCAACTCCAAGTCAGAAGAAAGTCTGAAGAATAAGTCAATTGTCAAGTTCCTCTCCAATGACAAGAGCCAACTTGGAGGAACATTTCTTGTTTCAATTTCAACTCAAAATAACGATTTCTCACCACTTGAGAAGTGATGAAGATTCAAGTCAAGATTCTAGATAAGCAGCATAGATAAGATCTTTCACTTGTATCTTTATTTTATTTTTTTATTATTCATTTGAATGTAAAAGCAGAATGTCATGAACTGGAGACTTGACGGAACCTGACTTGGCCGCTAACTCATTGTCTCACCATTTTACCTCTTTGACCTACATGTGATCTGATTTCCTTATCACCCGAGATATGTAGACGGTCCAAAATCAGGACTCGGTTGCATATCCTTTTTTTTTCTACTACCCTTTCAAATAATCGAAGAGTCAAATTTGTTTTGTTGTCTATTTCTTTGTTTGGAAACACTTTGTGATTTCAAATAAAGAGGAAAAAATTGTAGACACGTAATTTTTTACCCTTCCGTAGGTTTCATCTATTTTTGTAGCACCAAAAATTTATTTTTAATCTAATGTTTATTTTCACTTTCATTTTCATTTTAATAAGTTTTATTTGAAAATAAATACATAAATAAAATCACATTTTGGAATATTTTATTTTTTAAAAAAATATACTTATGCTAAAACTACCCAACCTCTCCCCCATTATCTGATAACTTCCTCAACTACCTCCCCCCCAATCCCTTTTTAAGGGTAACTCCTCAACACTCTAAAGGAGATTATGTACTATCAGACTAAAAAAAAAGAATGGAGAGAAAAAAAATAGTAGAAGTGAGAAGGAGAAAAGGAAAGAAATAAGGGACGACTTGAGTTCTGAATCGAGTTTTGGATTTTCATTCGAGTTTCCGGTGATAGAGTTTTGTTCATGTAGTCAAGTACAATCGTCACACAACTTCTTATTTGATTCTGTACTTTTTATTTTACGAAGTCTGTTGCAAATTACATCATAAATAAAGTTGTTTCAGTGAATTTCTTGGACTATTTGGTATGTGTGATTGTTGTAGTGCCATGTTTATTTGTATGATTATTCAAATTAATGTCCGTCGGTTGTTCATAATTCGTTGAACTTGAATCCAAATGTTGAGATATTCCTCTAGAGTATATGATGATTTGGTTTTATAGAACAGAAAATTAGAAGAGAGAGGAAAAGAAAAAATGATCACGCATAAAATACACTGCACACACCATTTACACACTACATTTTGTTTTACAATACACATCTTCACATACTGAAAAAATTTACTCACTATCATAGAATACACTCACATACACTTTACTGGATACACAAAACAATAAGAAAAATATCAGTGAGAAGAGGGTGGTTAAAATAGTAGAGAAAAGGGAAGAAAACGGAGAGAAATTGGGAGAGAAAACAGAGAGGTCGAACGAAATAGGGAGAAAAATAGATTTTTTTTGCTAAATCTTCGCCGGAATTGCGATTTCATCACCAAATTTGACCCCGCTTTCATAGTTCGGTCGGAGCCAACAATCTATTGCCGGAAACTTCCCTCGCAAAACCAGCGAAATATCATTGGTAACCACTTGAAAGCCGCAAGCCAAGCCCACCCTCACCAGGAAACGGCAGGTATCCGCTTAAAACAAGCAAACTAGTGAGAAATCCAACTCGTCGAAAATCCATCTGTTCGTCAAACCCGTCGAAAACCCCATTAAAACCAACAAAATCCATCAAAAAAATTGGCCAAAACTCATCGGCCATGACCTTCCATCGGCGATACCACCCCTCGCCAGAATCTCGTCAGATTTGCCATTGGAAAACATCGTCGGGTGATAGTGGCCACTGTTCCGACAAAATTCGTCGGCGAACGACGTTACCAATTCCTTTTTCCAAAAACTCAATCAAAATTATGTCTGCGTTTGTATTTCACTTAAATTTTGTGTATCGTTTATCTCGGGTTGCTTATTCTCTCTGTGACTTTTGTGTTTGAATCAGATTTTGGGATGTTCATATTTGAGTTGTCTCATAGTCTGTGATTTAAGTTTGTATTTTTTAAGAGATAATTTTGAGGGATAATAATAAAATTAGTATAATATGGTTAGTTTTTATGTATTTTTATTTTTATTTTATTTTATTTTATTTTATTTTTATTCACTGTCATTAATAGTCTTGATAATTATTTATTAAATTAATTGATCACCTTAAATGAATATTACTTAAAGGTTATTGTTAAGGTTAAGCAGCAGTCCGAATATATGAATATCAAGGCTTTCAAACATTAGGCGAGTATAAACGTTTAAATATTTGTCTCAATTAAGAATGTGGCGTACACATCTTTCGGAGCTAATCAAAAATAATTCGAGGTGCAATATAGTACCTTAGCAAAAATTGTTCTAAAATTAACTTTCACTAGCTTAATACAAGAGATATAGACAGATATTCTTAGTATCTTTAAAAATGAGAGAATCTAGGCCTTAACATAATTTATCAAAATAGTTTTAGTCAAGTATAAGTTGATAAAAGCGACCGTACTAGAACCACGGGACTCGAGAGGTGCCTCACACCTTTTCTTCGGTCAACATAATTTCTTACTCGATCTTCTGTTTTTTCAGACCAACAAAGTATTGTTTTCTTTTGATAAAGGTTTCAATAAGGTGACTTGGAACACCATAACTCAATTCCAAGTGGCGACTCTATAAATAAATTAATCCCTATTCAATATCGTCATTTTAATTGGAAAACCCCTTCTACCTCTTCGAGCAAAAAAAGGGTGTGACAAGACCCATCTATTCCCTATAATTGTTCTATTTGAGGAACATAGGACCAGGTGCCATATCTTGCTTTTCTCAAATTGATGTAGGTATTCTTGCATTGCATTGATCCAATCCACATCCTTCAATGATTCTTTTACATTATTGAACTTAATTTGGGACAAGAATGTAGATAAAGCACATAAATTCCTTACTCTACTTCTGGTCTTCAAACCTGAATCTAGGGAAGAAAGTAGGTTATCAAGAGAATGTGAGGACTGATGCTTCCAACTAGACCTCTGAGGTGTTAGTTGAGTTAAATTGGGACCAGTTCCCTTTGAGGTGTTAATCTCAGAAACCTGATCATTTCCTTCACTCGACTGAGGGTCGGATACTTCATGTTTAGGTCCTAAACCTGGTCCCTATGAATATCCATCATCATCACCTTCATCAGACTTTTCTAAGGCATTTGGAGGATTTTTAGAATCATCATCACCCAAAGTGTTGCTTTCACCAGTACCACCAACTTCATCAAATACAACATGAATACTTTCTTCTACACATAGTATTCTTTTATTGTACATTCTGTAGGCCCTGCTGTTAAAAGAGTACCCAACTAAAACTCCTTTATCACTTTTCGAATCAAACTTTCTAGGATCATTCTTTCCATTATTCAGCACATAGTATTTGTACCCAAAGGGCCTGAAATAGTTCAACTTGGGTTTTCTTTTGGTCATAAGATCATAAGGAGTCTTGTTCAAAATGGACCTGACAAAACAACTATTGGTCACATAACATGTTGTGTTGAGTACTTCAGCCTAAAAATTGTAAGTTATCCCTGCATCTATCAGTATAGTCCTACCAATGTCCACCAGTGTCGTACTCTTTTTCTCTACAATACCATTTTGTTATGGTGTTTGGGCACTGAAAAGTTGTGATTGATGCCCATATTATTGCAAACTTAAATGAACCATGCATTATCAAACTCTGTTCTATGGTCTGATCTAATCCTAGCTATCTTCTCATTATACTTTACTTACACTTGTCTAGCAAAAGCTTCAAACATCGAAAAAGTCTCTTCCTTAGATCTTAGGAAGAAAGTCCAGGTGAAATTAGAATATCCATCAACAATCACTAGAATATACTTCTTTTTTCCTCTGTTTGTAACCTTTATAGGTCCACAAATATCCATGTGAAGAAGCTATAAAGGCCTGGATGTGCTTACTTCTTTCTTTGTCTTGAATGAGGATTTGATTGGCTTTTTCTTCACACAGGCATCAAACACTCTATATTTAGTAAACTTCAACTTAGGCATCCTTCGAACCAAGTCCCGAATGACCAACTTGTTCAGCAGGGAACAACTGACATGGCCTAATCTTCTGTGCCATAATTCAGCAGTATCTTCCTGAACACTTAGGCATGTTATATTTCTGTGCTTAAAAGATCCAAGATCTGCAACATACATATTTTTATTCCTTCAGGTAGTCAATACTACTTCACCATATTGGAGGCTTATGACAGTGCACTTATCTGACTTGAACATTACTTCATTGCCTTGATCACACATCTGAGAAACACTTAGGAAACTAAAGTTGAGTCCATCCATAAAATGAAAAACATCAATGGCTTGACTCAAACTATTCCCAACTTTTCAAATTCCAATAATGTACCCTTTGTTTCCATCACCAAAGGAGACATTACCTCCTTCACGGGCCTTAAAAAGAGGAAGTATTCAATTTTTCTAGTCATGTGCTTTGAACAACCACTATCCATGATCCAGTGGTGCCTCCTTCCTTTTTCTTTTTGCCCTGCATCAATAATTAGTTTTTAGTTTTGGGAACCCATTTCAGCTTGAGTTCCAAGAATGGTGACAAAGGAAAAAATAGATTTTTCTTGGTCCATCTAAGTAAATCATCACCCCTTCTGTTTAAAGTAGAGAATTTCTACATCCTCCTAACAGTTACATTTCTAGAGGGGCATGAATCTCTTGTAAGGCTATTTTTGCCACAATGAGTACATAAAGAGATTGTCTTTTTGTAATGCCCCGAATCTGGTACCCAAAATGCTACATAGTGCTCATGACCCCGAAGGATCACAAGCTAACCCATGACTGATAGTTGTACCTATATACTGCATAATATACTGCATAATGCGGAAACATGAATTGAAAGGCCATAAGGTTCAAAACTGTAATATAGGATCTAATAAATCATAACATATAGATGGGGTATGAAATACCCAAAACAACTGAAATAACTAACTGAACATGATAGTCTAGAAAGCCTCTAACTGACTGAACAACCTAAATAAGGAGTTGATGGGACATATCCCCAACTAACTCCAACTAATAAATAAATTAATGAGATAATAAAGTAATGATCATTTCCTCAAAAGATGAGGACTCACTTCTAGCTCGCTCTGACTGCTGAGACTGGAATCTACTGATGCTCTGGAGCTCGTGTCTCTGAACCTATGGTATAAGACACCATAGCATAAATACGTCAGTACTTTGAATGTACTGGTATGTATGTGAGGTAGGATGAATGCATGGGGCTTATATACATGAACAATACTAGCTAACTGACTAATTTGAATGTGAGAATACATGCATGCATACATAGTAACTATATCTGAAATATTGATAACATGAGTTTACTGATAGCTAACATGACTAATGAATGAGTTTTGATAATAGATAACATGAGTGACTGTATCTGACAGTCCTGAATCTGATGGAATTAGCTGAGTTCTGTACTGTATCTGAGTTGATTGTATCTGATAGTCCTGAATTCTGTAAAACTATCTGAGTTCTATTACTGAGACCGATTGACTGTATCTGATAGTCCAGATTTTGTAACATGAAACTGTGGAAAATAGTCATCTAACCGATATGCCCCAAATGATGCATTATAGCTAAATTGGGGTCCAATTTGTGCCCTAATTAGAAGGGCGTCAATACCGTGCCACTGATAAGGACAACATGTGAGAGAGCCTCGACTAGCAGGTTACTCTAATAAGAATGGTGGGAACCATCAACTATCAGGTTAAGCCACCTCATCTACCCTTAACTAGCAGGTATGATGTCTCAACCTACGCTGGCTACATAGTTCTGGAATGCAATGATTGCTTTCTAAGAATCACACCCTCTACTGGAAGGTGAGTTCCCATCCTTGGGTTCACTCGGTGCTAATTTCTACTCCCACCTGAATAAACACTGAACATGATTAACTGATTTGAACATGGACTGAGTTTACTGAATTTCGTTAACTGGCGGAATACTACTGATATTTGACAACTGACTGGATTTGTGAGATTACTGAGTTTACTGAATTACTAAGCTTTCCTGATTCATATGACTGACTGAGTTCTATGGATCATGGCTTGACTGAGGATATCATAAAAACATGACACTGGCTCTAGGCATACAGCTAAATTATCGGGTACAAGTAAGAAACTGACAAAGCATAACTTTCTTGAATACATGAACAACATTGCAATCAATAATTCATTTATTGAGGCAATTCATCAAACATGTGATATGCGTAAGCTTGTACATAAATGGGGATTTCATAAGATCATACTAGTTGGGAATTTTTTTCCTTTACATAGGTATTTAATCAAACACATGGTAGGCATAGTATATGTAGACAACATTATATAAAAAATAAACATCATGATTGAATTCTAATTTCATCATCCAAGGGTTTAATAATAGGTCCACATGAATCTACCTTTATACTAATCAATTCCACATAAAATTTATCACCCAACATGGATTAGAATTCAATTGGTCATTATCAACATGAACAAAAGCAACCCAACATGAAATTCATAAAAAATTCCATACAATTGAACTTTAAAAAGAGATTCTTGGGCTTCATGGATGAAAGAAGTCCATGAATGAACACTATGCATACCTGAATTGAGTTTCTTGAAGTTCTTGAACTTGAAGAATTTGAATCTCTTAGTTCTTGAAGAAGATTTGGATTTTGTTCTTGGGGATTAATCTTAGAGAGAAAACCTTAATTTTATTGTTGTAGATGGATAATGAATTTTTGAACTTTGTCCTATACAACTAGGTATATAAACGGGTGGTAAAAGACCAAAAATCTCCTTTAGAAACAACTTAAAAATAACTAAACGGAATATGCGATGGTCCGTCGCTGGGTCTATGGTCCGTCGGACTGACCGTCGCACTGGGACCAGAACTAAAACTTACTGTCTTGGTAAGACGGTGGGGTGCGATGGTCTGTCACTAGGTCGACGGTCTGTCGGTCCTAACCATCGCTTCTAGGCAGAATAGGGCCTCACTATTTCCCTTGCGACGGCCTGAGTGACGGTCCGTCACTAGTTCGATGGTCCGTTGACCTAGACCGTCGATACAGGGTAGAAGGTAGTCACACTACCTCACTGCGATGATCATGGTTGATGGTCCATCGCTATTCTGATGATCCATCAGCCTCACCATCACACCTGGGTGGTTTTACTGCCTTCTGTATTTCGGCCATAACTTTCTCTTCCGATGTTGGATTTTGATGAAATTAGTATCGATGGAAATCTTATTCAATTTCTCATATGACAAAAAGTAAAAATCTTACAAATACCACGTGTACAAAAGTGGATTTATCTTTCAAAGAAAGCTTCTAACATTCTTGGGATAATTTTAAGCTAGGAAAAAGTATGGAGTATTACACTTTGACAGAGATATATTTGCTATAAGGATTGTAGTCTGGATAAGCACTGTGGAATTTCAAGCCTCTTCTACTATTTGAACCCTGACTAGTAAGGCTTGACAGTGCTTGAGATGATGTAGTCCATTTGAGCGCCTTTTCAAGCTCAGCCTTAACCTGAACCAGATCTCTCTCAAGTTCAACACTCCTCTCAAGTGAGGCAGTCAGATCTGTATTTTCCTTAGCCAATTTATCTTCTAGCTCAAATTGAATTTTTCTTCCTTCACTCTTCTTTGTTGAATTAAACTTAAAACATTTCACTAAGTTTTTTATTTAAAAGATAATTTTCAAGGGAGAGTGGATTGCTAGTTTTCTAAAGTTTAGTCACTTGCACAACTAATTCAACCATTTCTTACTCACATTTTTCAATATCTTTCTTTAGACACTCTTTATCTTTAGTGAGTTCATTAACAGTATTTATAAGCATAGTAGCAAGTGACTTCAACTCTTTAAGGGAGTAATTTTTGAGATTCTCTTTGATTTTCAAGAGAGTTACCTTGTCATCTTCTTCATCATATGAATTTTCCATCAAGGAAAAAAAGGAGTCATAGACTTGGACATCATCATCTACTGCCATCACAGAGATATCATCTCGCTATTTTGATTTATCTAAATCATTGGAGGAATTACCCCAGACAGCTAGGACCTGTTTTGCAACCTTGTCAGCATCAACTTTTCTATTGTACTTTCCAGGGACCCGGTCCTTGCCCTTTTCCTTTTCACCACCTTGCTTGACATAATCCTTGTACTCTACTTTGTGTAGAGAACAGTCTTTGATATAGCAACCCAACTTTCCATATTTATGAAAAGTGTCGTGTGCCTTTCTTTTTCTGATGTGCCTTGTTGATTCTCCTCTTCTAGGTAGAGCTCCTGACTTTCTCATGGATTTGAGGACCCGCTTGACAAAGTAAGTAGTTTACTCATCCTCAGCACTGGTGGTCTCCTTTGTTACCTTTAATACAAAATTCTTATCCTTCTTGTGCTCACCCTTTGATTTGTCTTGTATCTTCATGCTCTCATAGGTCTTGAGATTTCCAATCAGCTCATCCATGGTCATATTTTTCAAATCCCTAGTTTCAGTAATAACATTTACTTTACTCTCCTATTGCTTGGGGAGTATACTTAGGACCTTGTGATTAGAATTGGATTACATTAATAAACAAGAAAATAATGCAGAAGCAAAAACCCTAAGATTAAAGACAAGAAATTAAAGATAGATGATTGAGAATAAATCCCAAGTTCGAGATGAAGTGCTAAGAACCCTAATTGATCTTAGTATTCAAAATTAGTGGATTAAGACTAATTATGATACTAATAGAGTTAATTCAAGAACTTAGATCCAAAGGTGATCTGGACCCCTATTTTAAAGAAATTAAAGACAACAATTAGTATAAGAATAGTCACATTCTTTAATTAACTTTAATAGAAACAAAATATATCAAGTTAAGTATTAATCTTACCTCTTAAATTATAAGGTTGCAACATAAATCCCAAGTAGTCAAACACAAAGGTGTAAATAAGAGAAAATCTCAATTAATAATAATGTTGTCTCATTGAAAATAACAAAATTCATCCCTATATATAGGAAAAAAACCTATCCCAAATAACATAGGATTCAAATTCTACTTTTATGAAAATAAATAAATCTAGGAAACTTTAAACTAGAAAACTTTTAAACTAGGAAATTTTAACTAGGAAACTTTAAACTAGGTAACTTTTAAACTAGGAAACTTTAAACTAGGAAAATAAAAGTTTTCCATTTTAATCAAAACCTATATGGGGCCAATCATCTGCATTTGGACTTGGATTTGAATCATGAAATATGTGTAGCACTTAGCCCATGCTTCTCCATAATTCTTGGACTCATTCTTAGGCTCTTCTTCCATCATAAGCATCTTTTTGATTCACATTAAAGTCTGTCAATCTTAATGCAAGTTGATCGGCCTGAATGCTATCATTCCCCTCTTTTTGAAAATATTTCAGCCTCGAATTTGAATCTCACAAAATCAAGAATACATACAATAGTGAACAATATCCATTACTTGAAAACAACAATGGTAGAAACAAAACAAGATAGTGACCATGTGTCCACTCAACCCAATTAATTCTTGCATGTATAAATACACCTTTATAAATCATGTGGACATCATCATCCCAATATAAAATTCTCTTCCTTGCATGAGCACAACAAAATTCATGTTTAGATGACGTAGGTAATGATATGTGCCTCTCCAATTTAGATCTATCAATAAAGTACTCCAATCGACTTTCCAAAGACGACATAAGCTTCATAGCATATGTATCAAATTAAACACTTTTATGATATATCCAAGCATCATCAATTACACTTTCCAAAGATTTTTCCACATAACATTTATTCACAAAAGCATAGGAGATTTCAAGAAGGTTAGAAGAACCTTTCAATCTCAAAATAGAATCTCCACCAAATTCTAAGTAATTTCTCAAATTCTCCAATGAGGAATTTGTTAGGGTTTTTGCCCTGATTTTCTTACTATATTTAAGTTTTATTTTTTCTTAGAAGGAAAAAAAAAGTTACTATAATTACTTTTACTTTTCCTAAAAGAAAAAAATATAATTTTTTTCCATATTTGGCTAACCTCTTTCTTGAAGGAAAGGTTTTGGACATCTATAAATAGAAGACCCCCTTCTCATACCATAACACAACAGCATCCACAATGTAGTCTTTAAAGAGTTTTTATTTAGGGGGAGATTTCTCCCAATAGGTTTAATATTTTTTTATATTAGGTTTTATAATTTGTAGGGAGATTGGCCAAAATATATAATAATTTAATACTTTTTAGTATTGTTTTCTTTGTCGTCTGATTTATCGTCTCATGATTTGCAAATTTTAAGCTTCAGCATGACACCCTCTCAATTTCGAACCCAACAAGTGGTATCAGAACTTACGGTTCTATGATCCAATGGTGTGGTGAGACGAGATTAAATAGGTTCAAAGCGGTTTCAAAATCAAGCTGCAACAATTTGGATGATAATGGAGATTTTTGTCGAACTACACATGGAGAACAAGTTTCAACTATATTTTCAACACTCCTGCTGCTGCATCTTTAAAAATAAAAATAAAATATTACTTTTAAACTAATTTTTAACCATGATATTTTAAACCTTATTTTTAACCATGGCAAGAAGCAGTTATGAAGATTATATCAAGAACAAAGTTCATGCACGTGATATGAAGAGAAGACGGATTAAGTGAAGAAAATCAAGCCAAAAACGAGAGATTTGTTAGGGTTTTCCCCTGATTTTATTACTATATTTAAGTTTTATTTTTTCTTAGAAGGAAAATAAAAGTTACTATAATTACTTTTACTTTTCCTGAAAGAAAAAATATAATTCTTTTCCATATTTGGCTAACCTCTTTCTTGGAGGAAAGGTTTTGGACATCTATAAATAGAAAATTCCCTTCTCATACCATAACACAACAGCATCCACAATGTAGTTTTTAAAGATTTTTTATTTAGGGGGAGATTTCTCCCAATAGGTTTAATGTTTTTTTATATTAGGTTTTATAATATGTAGGCCGATTGGCCAAAACATATAATAATTTAATGCTTTTTAGTATTTTTTTATTTGTCGTATGATTTATCATCTCATGATTTGCAAATTTTAAGCTTCCACATGACGCCCTCTCAATTTCGAACCCAATAGAATCATGAATAGGTTCAACAAAGGATATTAGATTGACGGTATCAAAACATTCATTGTATGTCCTCATCATTAGCAGCAAACATCTTTTTAACCTTACAATCGCCAAGACTTGAGGAATTATATTTTATCTCGTAAAAAGAATCATATTTCAATAAGTGATCACACAAAAACCGTTTCCACATTAGAATAGGAGAATAAGAATGATCTAACTCATTCATAATCCGTATTTTCGGCCCACAAACATTATGCCTTGTTTCAACAAGTGGGAATTCATATTCAACATTGTCATTTTCAATTTTAGAGGGCAACGACTTATTCTTAGTGAACTTAGCGATTATAGTTAATGACTTATTATATAGCAAGATATCAATATCCTCAAAGTTAATAAAGTCACCAATATAAAAATTAACAGTGTAGTTCATTACCTCCAGGTGTTCTAGAAATTCCAAGAATGTGGATAAACCAATCATACATACCGAACTTGGTCTTATGTAGCAAGGGAATAATATCACCTTGTGTTTCATTGCTCATTGGCATTAGATCTACATTTTCCTTGTTGGACTTTTTTTCAAGAATCTCATCTTGGACAAGTCCAAAATAATTCTCTTTACCTATATCCTTCTCATGAACCAACACTTGCTCAATGAGACATGTAGTTTCAACCACCTTAGTATTAATTTCATCCAATGGAGGCTTTTCAATGTTAATTTTTTCATAAGTACCTATAAGAGAGTCAAAGTAACTAAGAGAAGTAGGAAGGTTAGAGTTAGAATTAGAAATAACCTCACTAAAACTCCCTTGTTTTTCTTTCTCTACCTCATTATTATCCCTCTCTTTATTACTCTCATGAAGATTCCCTCTTTTCTTTTCTCTTGACCTCACTTGAAATCCCATTCTCTTCACACACCACAACCTTTCTTCTTTCCTCTCTTGGAATATCAACATCCACTCGCTTACTCCTATTATTCTTTTCTCTCTCAAAATTTTTCATATGTTTCTGATCTTTACAAACTTGGGATGAAGTTAAAGGTACAAGTTTGTATTTTCTTTTTTTAGCTCAAGAGAAACTCTATTCTTCCCCTATCATAAATTACATTCCTATCAAACTGTCATGGACACCCAAACTTGATATGACAATCTTGCATTGAAATTACATTACAAAGAACATTATCAAAGTACCTTCCAATGGAGAAAGAAATCATGCATTGCTTAGTCGCCTTAAGTTTACCAAAATCATTGTGTTTGATGCATGTAAGTTACAACTTCTCCACCATGTATAAACTTATAAAACTTTCAAAATCAATAATCATAGAGCAAATATTATCCTTTATCCCACAACTTGTATGAAAAATATTTCCCCTCCTCAGATCAGCTATGTTCAAAGATAGATTTTGGGTGACCTCTAATGCATCGAGTTGATCAAAAATCTTTATAAGTGCCTTGGCTATGTCATTGATTTGAGTCCCAGCATCAACATATTTTCTGGTTTTAGACATCTCAAAAATAATATCAAAGAAAACAAAGATCCCTCAATTTTGGCTTTTTTTTCGTTCTATTGATCTCACTCTTTTGCCCTTTTCCACTCAAATTACAACCTTTGGCTGATACCTTTTGGATTTATATATTAACCCTATTAGTAACAATCCCTTTAGAAGTAAGATGTAGAGAGCAAAAAGAAATTACCAACTCCCAGACGGAGTCGGTTTGGTGAGACAAGAAGAAAGACCAATTAAAAAAAAATTCTAATTTTCTCCTCTTCTTGATTTTCCTTCTTGATGTTGGAAAACAAGAAACATGATAAATTTGAAATTTCTTAATTTGCAAGCAACCTTTTTCTTTTAATCTTTTTTAATCTACTAAAAGGAGAAAAAGTAAAGAGATTTTTTTTCTACAAAACTCTCAAGAATTATCAAGAATGGAACCTTGATAGAACCGCTTGGATACCACTTGATAAGAATTGGGTTACGTTAATAAATAAGAAAATAATGCGGAAGCATAAATCCTAAGGTTAAACACAAGAAATTAAAAATAGATGAAATTTGAGAATAAATCCCCAATTTTGAGATTTAGTGCTAAGAACCCTAATTAATCATGGTATTCAAAATTAGTGGATTAAGACTAATTATGATACTAATAGAGTCAATTTAAGAACTTAGATCCAAAGGTGATCTAGACCCTATTTCGAAGAAATTAAAGACAAAAGTTAGTATAAGACTAATCACCTTCTTTAATTAACTTTAATAGAAACCAAAGATATCAAGTTAATAATTAATCTTACCTCCTAAAGAATCGTTCTTATAAGGTTGCAAGGTAAAACTCTAGTAGCCACACACAAAGGTGTAAATAAGATAAACTTTCAATTAGTAATAATGTTGTCTCATTGAAAATAACAAAATCCATCCCTATATAAAGAGAAAAAAACCTATCTCAAATAACATGGGATTCGAATTCTACTTTTATGAAAATAAATAAATCTAGGAAACTTTAAACTAGGAAACATTTAAACTAGGAAATTTTAAACTAGGATACTTTTAAACTAGGAAAATTTAAACTAGGTAAATTTTAAACTAGGAAAGCAAAAGTTTCTGATTTTAATCAAAATCCATGAGCCCAATCATATGTATTTGGACTTGGACTTGAATCATGAAATATGTGTAGCACTTAGCCCATGCTTCTCCATACTTCTTGGACTCATTCTCGGGATCTTCTTCCATCATAAGCATCTTCATAATTCACATTAAAGTCCGTCAATATTAATGCAAGTGGACCACCCCGGATGCTATCACCTTGAGAACCTGTTTGGTGGTTCAAATATCCTCACCCAAATAGTGGAGTTCATTGTTTATATCAATGAACCTTGCATGCGTTTACTGGATAGACTCTCCCTCCCTCATGGTGAAAGTATCATATTAGGTAGTTAGCATATCAACCTTTGACTCTTTCACTTGACTAGTTCCCTCATGGGTTGTTTGTAGGCAGTTTCAGATTTATTTAGCAGTCTCACAAGCAGAAATTTTTTGTACTCATCAAGGTCAATGCCACAAACCAGTAGTTCTTTAGCTTTATAAATATTTTCAATATTCTTCCGATCAGCATCATCATATTTCTTTTTAGTCTTATGAACATTTTAAGTCACTTCACCAACTCTTATTGCTTTGTGTGAACAAAAGGACCATCTTCAATCGTATCCCACAACTCAGAGTCTTCTACCATGATGAAATCGTGCGAGTTTTCCGCCACCCATTGTATTCCCCATTGAACCTGGGTGGTCGAGTAGTAGATTGGACTTCTTTAAGATTTGGAGGAGCTAGCCATGTTGAAGATCCTTCCTAGGTGTTACCCTTTTAGAAAGACCTTGATCTTATACCAAATGTAGAGATATACAAGTTTCCCTCTTACTTTAGGACCAAGTCCCAAGCACACATAACAACAAAAACTTAACAATGCAGTGCGTAAAATGAATAAATAAGAAACACAATAATTTTATGTGGAAACTCCTTACTCAAGGGATTTAAACCACGACCTGCCTCAAGGATTTCCAAAGTTCTACTAATATTCAAGCACCCTTGGATACAGGCTTCACGACATCAAGGATTAAAACTCCTAATCCTTCTTTTACTAGTAATAACTCTATTTTGAAGAGAAATGTGCAATACCTCTACTGCACCAAGAAACCAGCAAACTCTAACTGAGTAAACAAGCAAACTCTAATTTAAATATCACCTAAAACTAGATGATAACAATGAGTTTGAGAACTTAGAACAAGCGTTTGTAATCACAATACACAGACTCAATTACAGCAAGAACATATAATACAACTTGTGTGCGATCAGTTCCCTGTTGCGAGTGAGACTTTGATTCAAGAGTTTCAAGAGAATATTTTGTTGTGAGAATATGAAATCTTGATTTTCTTGTTGTGTAAGATGAGCAATATATATGAGACAAGAAAATCTAGGACGAGTCTCATTGGCTGAGACCAAAAAGTGCAGCAGCTTTCTCACCAACTTTTATACTATTGTCCAGCTATACATGACATTGACTTGAATGCAGTCAACCAAGTCCGTAATTAGTTGCAAGTTTGTCATCACATAGTCTTTAGGAACCAAGTCCCAATATATAATTTGTCAATCATCAAAACTAAAGACTTAACACTCAGTTTTAAAAGTTGTGCAAAAATAGACTATCTGACCTAACTGTTATCTCCGTGCTCTCTTTTTCTTCTTCCTCCTCCTCATCGAGAAGTAAAAGCCACAAAAATTGAACCCATCACAGAAACTTGTTGCATCCTTTTGGTGGACATGGAGAAATTTGTATTGACGGAATTGGAAAAGAAGCACAAACTGAGTTTTCTTGTTATTTCTTATAGGGTTATGAGTATTTCAAGTTCTTTTTCGGAAGTAGCGGTATGGATAACGTACATTTTACCCTCCCCGGACCCCACTTGATGGGAATTCACTGGGTTTGTTGTTGTTGTTGAGTACTTCAAGTTCTTTTTTCTTTATTTGTAATAGTTCGAAGATAGTATCTAGTCTTGTCAATCTAGTACTGAACAACTGAAAAAAAAACCAGAAAACTTGTACTAGGCGTCTGGCATCAAAACTTGTGAATAACTGGAAAAAAAAAAACTTGTACCAGGCATCTGGCATGGAATAGAGCCTGGCATGACTTTTGAATAATGCTTGTTTTGTCAATTTGGCAAGAAATGTTATGCCCCAAGGTTATTTTAGCACAAATTTCTTAAACAGGGACAAAAGTGAAATAACAACGTGAAAATATCCTATTTGTGCAAATCTCCGAATCACATCTTTTTGGAAGCAACAGATTACTTAAACTCGTTAATGTCAAGGTGATATGCAAGGAAAATATTCGAAAAGGGACAAGATAATTGAATAAGTAGCACCAGATTTTGTAGTTGAAAAGACCTCCCACGTCATTACCTAGTAAGTAAGACACATAGTTTGTATGTCTGAACTCGAGATGCTTTAATAGAATAATTTCTCAAATTTGTTAATCTGGAGTCCTTAGTAGATGATAAGGAATTCCCTCGAACTACGAATGCTTGTATATTCCAGTCAAACATATTTGGATAGAGAACTATACTCGATGAACTCTTTTACACTAGCTAGGTACAAAATGTTGAATATATATTAAGTGGAACTCATGCCTAGCGAGGTAAAATGCCTTGAGGTGTAATTTCTCAGTACTTTTTAAAAAATAAGGAAATACATTTACATAAGAAAAGCAAAATGATGAACTAGCTAGCCTCAGCTGTCTATAACAGTCACAAATTGTTAAACTACAGTTTCCCTTTTCTAATGATATTCTAGTGTTAACATTTTTTTAGAACTTGTCCCATCTCCACCTCAAGCATTTTCCAAAAGTTTTGCACTGCTCTTTTCCTTTTGAGTTTAATAAAATTACAATAAGAGAAGTTAACAAAACTAAGGTTGCAATGTCAGGTCGGCAAAGCAGAGGTTAGGCTCTGAACTTTATTAGAAACAAATATAAATAAAGATCAAATATGAACAGATATCCATTCTTACTTACATTATGATTATGAACAAAACCATGGTTGCAATGTACATGATAAATATGAAGAATTAAATTAGTCAACATTAATCATATAGAATTGTGTGGCTTTCTGATCTTGAATCCTTATGGAGATCCTCCACTGTGCAACAACTTGAAGACATGCCAGAAATAATATGGATCTTCGGAAGAACCAAGTAACCCTTTCCATCAAAGAATAAAGTTGGAGGATTTGGCGAATAAAACCTTTCAGTTGGATATGCCTTAATTGCATTATTCTTTCACTGTCTTCTAGAAATACTCGAAAATACAGAAGATATGCTTTTAGATCAGTGTCAAGTGATTATATCTCAATCCAAGCAAATTTGAACATTGTTCAGTAGGATCATTTATGACAAATGATTTGACATTTTAGCAACATGTTAGAGTACGTGTCCTACTGATTTTCTTATTTTCGTCTAACTGCTGCCTATCGATGGAACAGGTTGACTAACGTATTTCGAACTAGCTAAACAGTAAGAAAATAACACAGTGGATTTTTACGTGGAAAACATCTGGCTCAAGAGGTGTAAAAAACCATGACCTGTACCTCTACAGGATTTAACCCCAACTTCACGAAATAACTCTGAGCCTCAACGATGACTGATTACAAAACTCTTGTAACCAACAACGAGGAATTATAAACTCTAATTCCTATACCTCAATAACTAGAAATTATAAATTCTAATTCCTATAACTCAAACAATCACCTTTGACTGTTGAACCCACTTCGAGTTATCCCAAACTTGAAGTTAACTCAACTCAGTATTGTTTCTAAACAATCAATCTAGGAAAGTAATAATTACAACTCAATAAGAATAATACATTTAAACTGACCATGAACTGTAAAGCTTAATCATGTGCAACAGGTTCGTCAATTTGTTCCTTTGTACTGGCAGCACTTGAATCTTCAGTCAGAATTCTCTCAATTATGAACTTTCTCAATTTGATTGTTTTAGCCTTTTCTCTCTCTGTAAGTGCTCAAGTTACCCTGAATGATACGTCTTCTATTTAAGCACAGCTCTCCAAAGAGTCATTCTTTATTTCAAACTCCTCATTTAATCAGATCTCTAATTGCATAGAGTTTTACTTCAAATGAGACTCATTCTTCATTTCCAACTCTTGTCGCCTTAGTGTTGTAGTCAAACTCCAACTCTTTAAATCAACTTATCTTCAAGTGTTTTACTCAACCATAATTTCTTCAATTTCTCACGTGATCAGTAACTTGGGTATATCAGAATTAAGCTCGCTCATTCATGACTTTAAGCAATCTTTGTCTTCATCTATCAGTGAAACTTGAAACCTGTCTTCCTCTGCTTGGAAAGTAACATGGTCCATTCATGTGTCAGTCATCAAAAACTTCATTGATCTAACAAAGAGTCCTTCAATTAGTATGTTTCCTATCTTGCGTAGACTTTTTCAATCTGCGGAATCTTTCTCTTTCTACACATAGGACTCTTCAGGATATGCTCAGAAGTGAAACAGCTTCTTTCCATAGGACTCCTTTTTTAACTCAACTTGCTTTCCCTTTATCATCAAGTGTTTGAATCAAATTCAAATTCTTCAAATTAGCATATGTTTATTTTCTTGAGTTTATCAGAATTGACTATTCATCTGATTTTTTTATTTCTTCCACCCTTGTCTTTAATCATCGATGAGCTACAAGTTTAGCTACATAAGACAGTGTGTCTGTGAACTAGCTTGACTGATATGTTTCAGTTTGTCAATCATCAAAACTACATCGTACCCAACAAATTTCCCCTTTTTGATGATGACAAACCTCTTGTCTTTGTGCATTCAAACATCACCACCTGTAGGCACTAAAGTATAAAACACTAGAATAAAATAAGTTAGTCAATGAGTTATAAACATTGCACAACCCTCTTATCTTCCCCCTTTTGGCATCATCAAAAAACCATTTCAATGCAATAATATACTAGCCAAAGTGATTTGTTATGCTATTCATGGCTACTGGGACTATCACCAAAATTGTCACGACCCGAACCAAGGCACTGACTATGACGAGCATCCCAAAATATGAAGGCTCAAATGTCGTTCTAACTTGTAATCATATACACCATTTATACACAATTAAGGAAATGCGAAAAATATATTTAGCGAAACAAAATCATGGTCATAAGTCTGATACAAGCTCAAAAATGGAAAATGAAATCTAAAACCATCTAACAACATCTAAAAATCGTCTGCAAAATCTATACAACATGACTAATGATAAATGTCTGGAAATAAAAAGGCCTTCTGAAACATAGAAGGCTCACCGACAGAACTCTGCACTTCTGTCTTGAAGAAATCTATTGTTTATCAGGACCCCTAGATTGTACCTTAGAACCTGGAAGGTAGAGGGTTAATACAAATGTACTGGTATGTAGAGCAATCCAAAATAAAGGTTTTGATATAAATAAAATAGTTGATAGCTAGTCATAAAACATCATATATGATATAAATTCCAAAACACATGGGCATCTTTGATAATCATAAAACCTTTCTGTCAATGCAGTCTCCGGTCTTTGTATTACTTCTAAGTTAGGTGGCACATCCTTACAAGTCGAATATTTCACGGGCTATGTGGAATTCACCATTGACTCGGCGAGAAATCCCCCAACCCATGTGTGTCGCAAGGGTTAGAGTTTCTGAGTCTGAAATGCCACAGGGCACTAGGCCAGTGTATAATAATATACCCGAATCGGTAAATTACAGTTTTGGGTAATGAGTTGTCTAAACTCGTGCCTTCTTCGGGGAACCACCTAAGCTCTCTTTATGCCTAATTTTAGTCTATTTTGAAACATGCATCATTCTAATTTCAAAAATTTGAAAATCTGATTTCAAACATGCATTCTATTCTGTTCTAAGTTAACATGGCATTATCTGAGTTGGTGTCGTCACACCAAGACTTGCAAGTCCTTTTTCTGAGCCATAATGCATCATGCATGATTCTTTCATCAAAACTCAATTCAGACCACCCAAACATGCAAATAGTATAAGAGATTTCATGTTCCAAAACATAAGTCAAAACTATGCAAGAATTCATCAAACATATGATGGTCATGTTCTTTTGGCAAAACCATACACTCTTTCATTATATGTATATTCTACATTCATATACATGCACAACCCTCTCTTTTGATTCCACAATCATGTTCAAATCATAGTATAAATCAAGACCTTTCATATCATGCTTTTCAAAATAATTCATATCATGCGAATAATGGAAAAAATTATATCAAGAGAGGGATTCATTATAATTCATGCTCTCAATTGAATATTCATCCTTAAACACATGCATACATATATATAGAATTTCAAATCAATTTGGGGAAAGGCCTAAAGACCAAAATAATGTCATTGAGACTTCTAAAACATGATTATAATTCATAAATCTAAAAACCTTTTCTTAAAATCATGATTTCTATGCCCATAAAATTTTTAGGAAAACCCCACATACCTCAATTTAGTAATTTAGTGGATGATTCTTGAAGCCTACGATTTGGGGATTCCAAATCTTCAATCAATCTTAAAAACCCACAGTTAAATCTTGAGTTATTTGGGTTTTTAGTTTGAAACCCTAGAAAGAGTTTCTTGTGAATTTTTGATGAAAATATGAATAATGTGGTCACTTGAGAGTATAATCTTGTGTTTAAGCAGATAGGGTGGTGAAAAATACCTAATATACCCTTAATGAGATGGAATTTAATATAATTGGTAGCCCAATTTTATGGGCCACTGCAACACGCCACAATCGTGGTGGCTCACTAGAAATCAACAAATGGGATTCTTGGGGTCACCGCGATGCGGAGCCATCGCGTTGTCCTACTGGTTGGGACCTGGAACTTCAGCGCGATGCGCTATAATCGCGCTAGGCTATTGGAATTTGAAAATTGTTAAATAAACCACCTCCGCAATGCGTCAAACATCAAAATGATGGTGTTTTACGACTAGGACTTAAATTAGCTATAACATCTTGCCTGGGTATCGGATTTGGGCAAATCTTGTATCGACGGAAAGCTCATTCAATTTCCCACACTACATAATTGATTAACATAGAAAATTTTCTTAGGATTTTTGGATTTTGAATCATCTATGATAGGAATGATGGTTTTCATTCTAGTTCGAAATACGGGGTGTTACATTATCTCCCCCTTGGGATCATTCGTCCCCGAATAATGGGTATGAACGTTGAATCTTAAAGGTATGGAATAACGCAGACCTGATGTGTCTTCTAAGAAAGGATATAACTAATCTAAAAAGTTTAAACTTCTATCATTAAACTGAATTCTAAGCTGACTTGCCCTTACTTATTTTAAGGAGCTGATCCATGCTGAGAGTTTCGGATTTCCCCCGAGGTATTTATGCTCAAATCACACGCATTGGATTTGGAAGTGATAACTTAGGTAATTACGAATCATGAGGCAACCGGATTTAGATTGTACAAAGGTAATACACTATCTGAGCTAAAATAGCTGGAAAAATTTGAGATTATGTGTTGAACTCTTATGAACTGAGTCATGACTAAATAACTGAATCTGAAACATGATGCTTGGACTGAACTGAGTTCGCAACTTACACTGATGGAACAGATTATCTTTTAGGATGGTCATACGCATTAGACTTTAGATTGTAGGACTGGGAGAAAAGGTGGAAAACCACAGTAACTTGTCTGTCTGACTGTTAAACTGAATTATACTGGACACTTATACTTAACTGGAGTATCTCTTCAACACTCTTTCTAAAGAAGTTCTAGTAGCATTAGGGAGCAAAGAATATCTGACATGAGTTACACAAGACATCCAACTAAGGAATCACAACAATGACACTACTCTATAGCATAGAATATAGACATATAACTCGTAAAGTAGGATAGAATTACCAAACCTTAGGCATTGCAACTTCTTACTTTCAAAATTAGCCACACTTCTAAAATACTCTCTCAACTATACTTTCCCCTTAAACACCATGCTCATTGATTCCACTTTATTTTCTCACATGGCCGCTGATATTTCTATCTACTAATGTATAAACTGAACTAAATCCCCTTATCATCTTAAGCCTAACTCAAAATCACAAGACGCACCACATAATATTGTAGTACTAATCTGAATCGTGAATTTAGAACACCCTGCATTTCACAATTCCTTATCTCCTGCATAATTCTTATTGCCACTCCAGCAATCACCTTCAACTTCTCATTAAACATTCATAAACACTCAAAGCATCCATCCATATGTATACAAACATGACATTCAAGCTTATCTTCATACCCATATAT
Source organism: Capsicum annuum (assembly GCF_002878395.1). Taxonomy (NCBI): domain Eukaryota; kingdom Viridiplantae; phylum Streptophyta; class Magnoliopsida; order Solanales; family Solanaceae; genus Capsicum; species Capsicum annuum. The sequence continues at coordinate 39,829 of NW_025892414.1, read as the reverse complement.
GCACTTATAAATGAATACTCATAAAGCATCTTCCTCGTATTCTCTAATACTTCTATCTATAACAACTTCTCTGCACTATTCAGATGATACACATAAAATTTTCTCAACTAACCAAGCCATACACGAGACTTTACCTCAAAATTCTTTCAACTTATAGACTTACATAAAATAAGCACACAAATTTTTTTTTCCAAATATAACACATAAACTTCAACTAACCTTGACATGTATCAAAGACTTGGCCTCAATCTTACTCCATAATTATTGCCTTAACTCAAATAAGTACACAACCTTCTTTCCTTAACAAGAAATGTTTACTCTTTCCCATCTACACAATGTTCATCATCACTATCTTGGCCTAAGGAAAAAAGTCACTAAAAAATTGGAATATCAAAATCCGGAACATGAGGGGAGTACTAAGCATAACTTGATACCCTATTGGGGCGTGAGGAATAGAGCACTCATGGCATGGACTCATTAAAGAGATCTAATCTGAGAACGTACCTGATATAAATCTGAATTTTCACTTATTGTTAAGAGTATCACATGTGCACAAGAGTCATGAACTATGGAAAGGGATTCTGACTACTGAACAAACTGTGAACTTATCATACTAAGAACTAGGAGAATACATGATTCCTTATCATATACATGAACACGAGCTATGATCATGAAGCTGAAACATAAAGCATAAGTATGTATCGAAATAACTGAAGTAAACTGCTGAAATAAGAATAGATTGAGCATCATTTTCTCACGGCCAATTCTACAACTTACTAGCACATCTATTAGCATTTGAAAACTTGACTTGCTTACTCGTTCTATCATCTCCCCCTTAGATTTAAGCCATTACTCTAAGTCTGTGAACCACTATATACACTCTGGTATAAACTAAAATCACTTTACTCTAGAGTCGGGGATATAACAATACACATAAAACTAAACTTACCCTGTAAGATGGTATCTTCATGTATAATAACCAATGCTAATACCTCATTCTAAGATTCAACACTTAGGTTTCTATATCCCCAAAAGTCATCATATAACAGCTTAAACATTCATCAATTTAGATTCTTCTAACACTAAACATGGATATCTCCAAACCTTTGACGAACCATACCACTTCTGTCATAGTCTACCAGCATCATGTTTGCAACTTATATTTCTAAACCATGAGAATAAGATTATACAAAAAGTCTCAACATCATTAATCATAACTCCATAACTTAGCTATCAAGAACATCACATATTATCTAGCTAGTCTTTCTCCACCTAGAAACTCAACGGTACTACTAACCACACAACATACAATGATCCTTGAAAATAATGCAGCCCCATAGCACTTTGGCCGTACTTCTACATCATACTTTCAACATCAGACTTGATTACGAATCAAATAAACTTAAGCTCTTGTATACACTGTTCAAGCCTACTAGACCATTTTCACACAACTAATGCCCACCCATCAATTCATTACCAACTCAATCTCATGCGAAAGGATTCGGCTATTCATATATTCAACCAACACAAGAATAAAAAGTTGAACAATAAGTTGCTAGTGAATCAAAATAGGCCTTACACGGCTTCACTAGACTTTAATTTTCAACAACACAATGATAACAATATTACAAAAGATAGAAACTTGACACACAATAATCAATGATCTAAGAATGCACATCTTACTCTATATAAATAAAAAATCTAAGTCAAACACTTCTCCCGCAGACTACTATACAATCTGTACATGCTACTAGCTACCACATTAGTCTATCACTATAAAGGGTAAATCATCCTCAAACATCGGTTATTCAACTAAAATATTTATTTACATAAAAGTCATCCTCACTCTGATATCTAACCTTGTGAATTTATATCACCAACTTATTGTCTAATCTCACTACCAATAGGTCATAACACCGATATTTTAACTTATACTACTACTCAGGTGGAAATACAGTTCTAACATTCTGCTACACCTCATTCCCTCTTAAGCATGACATCTGCAACATATAATTTTTTGGAAGGGGACTGAATACATTTAATACCGTAGGCTCAAAAGCATGATTTCATCAGAATCAAAATTCGCACTAGAATCAATCCACTCTGAGGTACTAACAGACTCTTCACAAGTCCTTGCCCAATTTCAAAATCTTATATGGCTCAATCAGAATGGACTATACCATTTAGATTCTAGACTTCTGCACCTGAGTCACTTCAATAATGAGACATATCTGATCACATCAAAGTAAGAAAAGAATTGAGATGACTTTACTTTTGTATGGGTGACACCATAGCATGAATTAGAGTATGAAAGAGGAACATTCTGACTCTATAGCACGAACTAGAACATGAAGAAAGGGAAAAATTTCTAAATGCCTAGTAGCCTCCTACTTATAAGTTGGTGCGCTACACACCCATAAACAAGACTCTACCCGACGCAATTTTTCAGACACCCTGGGACCATGAACCTGGATCTGATGCCAAGTTTGTCGTGACCCGAACCGAGGCCCTAGCCGTAACGATCATCCTGAACCATGAATGCCTGGACGCCCTTCTAACCTGTAATCATATACACCATTTATACACATTTATGGAAATAAGGAAAATATATTAGCAAAATAGAATCATGGTCATAAGTTTGATACAAGTTCAAAAATGGAAAATGAAATAAAAAACAATATAACAACATATGAAAATTATCTACGAAATCTCTACTACATGACTAATGATAAATGTCTGGAAATAAATAGGCCTTCTAAAATATAGATGGCTCACCGACCAACTCTGCACTTCTGTCTTGAAGAAATCTACTGTTTATCAGGACCCCTAGATTGTACCTCAAAATTTAAAAGGTAGGGGGTCAATACAAATGTACTGGCATACAGGGCAATCCAAAATAAAGCTTTTGATATAAATAAAATAGTTGAGAGCTAGTCATAAAACATCATATATGATATAAATTCCAAAACACATGGACATCTTTGATAAACATAAAACCTTTCTTTCAATGCAATTTCTGATCTTTATATTACTTCTGAGTTAGGTGACACTCCCCTACAAGTTTGATATTCCACAGGCTATATGAAATCTGCCATTGACTCAACGGGGAAGCCCCCAACCCAAGTGTGCTGTAAGGGTTGAAGTGTCTGAGTCTAATACGCCACAGGGCACTAGGCAGCATATAATAATATACCTGAATTGGCAAATCATGGTTTTAGGCAATGAATTATCTAAACTTGTGCCTTCTTCGGGAAACTACCTAAGCTCTCTTTATACCCAATTTTAGTCTGTTTTGAAACATGCATTATTCTAGTTTCAAAAATCTGAAAATCTGATTTCAAATATGCATTCTATTCTGTTCTGAGTTAACATGGCATTATCTGAGTTGGTATCATCACACCAAGACTTGCAAGTCCTTTTTCTGAGCCATAATGCATCATGCATGATTCTTTCATCAAAACTCAATTCAAACCACCCAAACATGCAAATAGTATAAGAGATTTCATGTTCTGAAACATAAGTCAAAACTATACAAGAATTCTTCAAACATATGGTGGTCATGTGCTTTTGAAAAAACCATGCACTCCTTTATTATATGTATATTCAACATTAATCTACATGCACAATCCTCTCTTTAAACTCTACAATCATGTCCAAATCATAGTATAAATCAAGAGCTTTCATATCATGCTTTTCAAAACAATCCATATCATGCGAATAATGGAAAAATCATACCAAGAGAGGAATTCATTATAATTCATGCTCTCAATTGAATATTCATCCTTAAACACATGCATACATATATATAGAATATTAAATCAATTTGGGAAAAGGCCTAAAGACCAAAACAATGTCATTGAGACTTCTAAAACATGATTATAATTCATAAATCTAAAATCCTTTTCTTAAAATCATGATTTCTATGCCCATGAGATTTTTAGAAAAAACCCACGTACCTTAATTTAGGAATTTAGTGGATGATTCATGAAGCCTGTGATTTGGAAATTCCAAATCTTCAATCAATCTTGCAAACCCACGGTTAAATTTTGAGTTATTTGGATTTTTAGTTTGAAACCCTAGAGAGATTTTCTTGTTAATTTTTGGTGAAAATATGAATAATATTGTCACTTGGGAGTATAATCTTGTGTTTAAGCTGATAGAAGGGGTGAAAAATACCTAATATACCCTTAATGAGACGGAATAAAATATAACTGGGAGCCCAATTTTATGGGCCACCGTGACGCGCCACAATCACGGTGGCTTACTAGAAATTAACAAATGGGATTCTAGGGGTCACCATGAGCCATCGCGTTGTCCCACTGGTTGGGACCTGGAACTTCAGCGCGATGCGCTATAATCACGCTTGGCTACTGGAATTTGACAATTGTTAAATAGACTACCTCCGCGATGCGTCAAGCACCAAAATGATGGTGTTTTATGACTAGGACTTAAATTAGCCATAACATCTTGCCCTGGTATCAGATTTGGGAAAATCTTATATCGATGGAAAGCTCATTCAATTTTCCACACTACATAATTGATTAACAAGGAAAATTTACATAAATTTATGGCTTTTGAATCATCTACACATAGAAATAATGGTTTTTGTTCTAGTCCAAAATGCGGGGTGTTACAAAAACAATCAGAAAATTTTTTTAGCCAACATAGTAATGTATTAAAGACAACAAAAATATGAGTCAATTTAGCAAAGATAACCATTCCATTTAACTGTCAGAGCATATTCCACATTAAACTTAAGCTAGTACTGAAAAAAGCAAAAAAACTGAGCATTAATAAAAAAAAATATGGTATAAAAGTGGAACATATCTAAGGATTCGATTAGTAAGGAGCTGATGAGGAAGGTGGAACAGGTGATATCAACTGTGTTAATTTATGAATGACTTCAATATTTTCATCCCTCTATCAATCAAGGTCAAGCTTCAAAGTCATGATCCTAGCCTTAAGGACCTCTTATTCCACTTCATGACTATCTCTTGCAACTTCTAGTTCATGATCCTAGCCTTAAGGACCTCTTATTCCACTTTATGACTATCTCGTGGAACTTCTAGTTCAGGTTTTTTTTCTCAGCTAAATCATTTTTTTATTATCAATTTTTTCAAGAGTGTTAGACCTCCTTATTGAAATAGGTAAAGCAGCATGATTCATCTATTTATAAGTCAAACTTGAACTAAGACTGAAAAGTCCCCAAAAAATAGCCAATTAGGAACTAAAAGGGAGAGCATATCCCTTTTCATTCTTTAGAAACATATGTTGCATGTGATTTATGATCAAGTTTGAAAAATTTATGATACAAAAACTAATATTTTGATTGAGAGAGAAGAAGGAATTTTTGGTTTAAAATTAACACATTTGTAGACAACCATTTAGAGAGAATCAAAGAAAATTTGGTTAACCAATTCGTCAGCATTATACGATAAGGGGAGGATGAAGTATGAGAAATGGAAAACGTGTGCTCAACTATTTCAACTTACACAGCCTATGCTTATGTCAGCGTAGAGCATACCTGATAAGAAGAACTTTGCAGTCACAATTACTTGCTTGTACCTATTTTTCTGCACAATCTAATATAAAATTAGGTTAGAAGAGTCAAAATATGGAATTGGGACACATAACTAAATGTGCAAGGCTGAATCGAATAACATTTTAGCTAATAAGATTAAAATAAAAAATGGTTATTCTAGTCAATCATTGAGGGGAGTTCATTCAATTTTAATTATCCCCAAGTCTAACCTATTCCTTTCAAAATGTTCTCTACTTAGTACATTTGGTGCTTCTCCAGTCAATTAAGTAACCACATAGTCAATATTTTTATAGCCCTCAAGAGTGAAATTGTTTTTCTTTAAATACCATAGTCTCAAGCCATTGATTCCCATGAGATATCTAAAGATTCTTGTGACAACACCAATTTTTATGAACTACCAACAAAATTATCAGCGGCTTGTATTGGTGTTATTGATGCATCAATTTTATGATTTGTTGTTCCTCCTATCAATATGGCCTTAGTCTGTACAATAGTTGGACCAGATGGTACAACATGTTCCTGTGAATTCTTATCAGTTTCACTGTCATCCCCATTTTTTTTAAAGAGGATCTCCCTTGCTTCCCCCTTATACGAACACTCTAAATCTGACCATCTTTAAAAAGGCTTTTGTTTTAGTTCTCCCAATCTTTTCAAATCTAGTAATAGTGCTCTTTTTACCATCTCCAAAAGATTCATTCCCCCTTTTAAATGCGGTAAGTGAAAGAACCTTTATTTTCTTCCAGTCTTATGTCTTGAGCAAGCTCTATCCATGTACTAATTTTGCTTGCCTCTTTTCACTCTCTCCTGCAAAACAAATTAGGAGTTAACTTTAGAAACCCATACAAACTTAGGTCCTTTCTTATGAGAAAAAAGATGTATGAGGTTCCTTCTAGCCCATCAAGGCAACAGGTTATGTGACCTATTTCTCTGACCAATTTTGACTTTTTTGTTAGCTTGTGCTAACATAGAACCAAAGTCTTTTTCTAGGCTTATGCTTCTTGATTTGCTTTTTGCTGCAACTGGACATTCATTGGTTCGATAGCCCAGGTTACCACAAATATAATACATATCTTTAATAGCATTAGAACTTTTATAAAAGTCCAACCCAACTTTTTCATTGTGAGTTCTTTGACCTAGCTTATGAACAAGTCTTGAAGAATGTGTCCATCTATTAGCTCTTTCAAGATCAAATTTCAATTTAGAAACTTTTTGACTTAGTTGACTAACCTTTTCTTTTTCACAAAAGTATTCATGTTTAATCCTAGTCAATTCTAACTCAATTTTTTCTTGTTTCTCACTCTTGACCTTTTTTCTTTTTTAGAAAGAGACAGTTTTAGAACTTCATATTTGAGAGTTAGGCTTGATGAATCAAGTCTGCTAACCTATTCCTTAAGAGTGTAGTTTTCCTTTTCAACAGTGTTTTTACAAGCCTCTAGATCGATATAATCAAACTTTAGGCTTGCCAAACTGCTGAAGATTTCATCCCTATCAATTGTTAGTTCTTCAAAATTGTCAATTAAAGAACTTGTTAACTAAATAAGTTTTCTTTTTAGAAATAGATGCAACTTCTCTTTGAGTTCAAGAATACTTACCTCAGAGGTTCCATCGTTTTCTTTAATGTCTGAATCTCTAATGGCCATGAGAGTAGTTTTATCATCTTCTTTATCATCTGATTCATCACTTTCAGATGCCCTATTTAGATTTTCCATGTTTATCTCATAGGTCTTCAAATTACCAACTAAGTCATTAAAAGACATTCTAGTGAGATCCTTAGCTTCTCTTATGGCTGTAACTTTTACATCCCACTTAGACTTTGGTAGGACTCTCCGACCTTATCTACCTGTTCCTCAATAGATAAAACCTTTCCTAGAGATGATAACTCATTTACGAAAAAAGTTAACCTAGTCATCATTTCTTGTAGTGACTCATTTTTCTCCATTTCGAAAGCCTCATATTCAGTAAAAAGTAATGCAATTTTGAATTTTATCACTTGGCTAGTGCCTTCATGTGCATTCACTAATGCATCCCAGATTTATTTAGCAGTGTTGCAATTATAAACTCTATTGTACTCAGCTGGACTAAGACCACAAACAAGAATGTTTTTAGATTTTGTATTCTTTTGCAGCGCAACAAGATCTTCTGGGGTGAATTCACTCCTTACCTTTTTCATTTGTTCTCCATTTACTAAATTCATGGGAATTATTGGTCTATCAGTAATTCTGTCCCATAATTCATAATCTAAACTTTGAAGCTACGTTTCCATCCTATCTTTCTACAAAATGAAGTGAGAACCATCAAAGAATAGAGGTCTAGTAGTGATTGACCTTCACTGTGACCAGTAGGTGGTGCAAAATTCATCATAGTGATCTTTGTCATAGGTGTTAACCCTTTTTAAGACAACCTGACTTTGATACCACTTGTTAGAGTACGTGTCCTACTGATTTTCTTATTTTTTCCTAACTGTTTCCTATCAATGGAATAGGTTCACTAACGTGTTTCGAACTAGCTAAAACATTAAGAAAATAACACAGTGAATTTTTATGTGGAAAACACCCGGCTTAAGAGGTGTAAAAAGCCACGATCTGTACCTCTACAGGATTTAACCCCAACTTCACTAAATAACTCTGAGCCTTAACAACGACTGATTACAAAACTCTTGTAACCAAAAACTGGGGATTATAAACTCTAATTCCTATACCTCAATAACTAGAAATTATAAACTCTAATTCCTATAACTCAAACAATCACCCTTGACTATTGAACCCACTTCGAGTTATCTCAAACTTGAAGTTAACTCAACTCAGTATTGTTTCTAAACAATCAATCCAGGAAAGTAATAAATTATAACTCAATAAGAACAGTACATTTAAACTGACTCATGAACTATAAAGCTTAATCATGTGAAATAGGTTCATCAATTTGTTCCTTCGTACTGACAGCACTTAAATCTTCAGTCAGAATTCTCTCAATTATTAACTTTCTCAATTTGATCGTATTTAGCCTTTTCTCTCTGTAAGTGTGCAAGTTACTCTAAATGATACATCTTCTATTTAAGCACATCTTTTCAAAGATTCATTCTTTATTTCAAACCTCTCCTTTAATCAGAACTCTAATTTCATAGAGTTTTACTTCAAGTGAGACTCATTCTTCAATTCCAACTCTTGTTTCCTTAGTGTTGTAGTCAAACTCTAACTCTTTAAATCAACTTATCATCAAGTATTTTACTCAACCACAACTTCTTCAATTTCTCACGTGATCAGTAACTTGAGTATATCAGAATTAGGCTGGCTCATTTATTCCTGGCTATAAGCAATCTTTGTCTGCATCTATCAGTGAAACTTGAAACCTGTCTTCCTATGCTTGGACCAGCTCAAGTAACATGGTCCATTCATGTGTCAGTCGTCAAAAACTTCATTGATCTAACAAAGAGTCCTTCAATTAGTATGTTTCATATCTTGCGTAGACTTCTTCAATCTACAAAATCTTTCTCCTTCTACACATAGGACTCTTCAGGATATGCTCAGAAGTAAAACTCTTTTCTTCAATAGAATTCCTTTTTTAACTCAACTTGCTTTCCCTTTATCATCAAGTGTTTGAATCAAATCCAACTTTTTCAAATTATCATATGTTTATTTTCTTGAGTTTATCAGAATTAAATGATTTCTTCCACCCTTGTCTTTAATCATCGATGATTTTGCTACAAGTTCAGCTACATAAGATAGTGTGTCTGTGAACTAGCTTGACTGACATGTTTCATATCACTTTGTCAGTTTTCAATCATCAAAACTACATCATACCCAACATAATATCTTTTCAAACTTCTATTACCCTTTAAATATTCTGACAGAAGCCCGACAACCACGACAATTGTTAGTGGTACCCTTTGAATTCATCAAATATTAATGCTTCATCTGCAGATAAAGTACTCATGAAAAGGTTCAAACACACATCTGAATCCATGTGTTCTATTTGCAAAGAGAGATTCTTTGTACCATCTGAACAAGCTACTTCAGTGTTACATGCAACGGTTGTCAACAATATACAACTCCCATGTGCCTTTTCTTTCTGCGCCGCATCATTTTCCATTACAACTTCTGTTAGTCTTTGTTGAATTGAGTGTTTAACAATATTTGCAACTCTTTTTATATGTGTTTCCCAAGAAACATTACTTCTCTTGAATTTTGTGAGAAATACTTCCAGGGAACTTGTTGAAATTTATTTTACTTAGTGCGGTAACATTTTGCATAATAAGTTGCTACTTTTAGGATGATTTGAATTTTAAATTTCAATTAGATTTTGTTTATTTTGTTAAAATATTTTAGTTTTTTTTTTTCTAATTTGAAATGATGCAATTTTTTGTTTTAAGTTGGCAATTTAAAACCTTCCTATGTTAATAAAAATATCGAGAAACAATTTCAATCATATAAAATAATTTTTGATGCTCCACCATCTTTTAAAAAAACCAATAGAACTCACTTTTTAGTGCATGAATATTCTTGACTTAGAGATTGTAATAGCAAATTGGATGTCAAGACCAATTTTTGTTGTTTTCTTAGGTACTTGTTGTCATAAGAGAAGCAACACTAGCATAAGTCATACATATTTGTATTCCAATTATGACCTGAAATCTTCAAAGTTGTAAGAAGTCAATGGTGTTATGTTAAGTCTTTAATTTTGATGATTGACAAACTTATAGTTTAGGACCAGTTTTCTGAAGTTTTTGTTATGAAAAAGCTGTTACCACTTAGGGAACAGGTTGGGCTCACCTGTTGCTATCACAAATAACTATCACAACTGACACATAGTACAAAGTTGGTGGAAAAACTGCTTCCACTTTTTTGCATCAACCAATGGGATCTCTCTTAGGTTTTCTTGGGTCATACTACATATTGCTCGTCTTGCTCAACAAGAAAACCAATGCTTCCATATTCTTACAACTAAATATCTATTGAAGATGAAATCAAAGAAGATACTACAATCGGAAATTGATTCTTCATTGAGTTGTATCTTTATTTCTATGTTATAGTTGAGTCTTTGTAATTGTTCTTAAACATTTGACTATATTTGATTATGATTGTAGTAGGTGGTGAGGTGTAAACATTCCTCTTGTAATCACCTAGAGATAGGTGATTGTTTCAAGCTAGAGTTAGCTTGGTGTGTACAGTTAGAGGTAGTTGGAGGATGAAGCAGTAGAGTTATTGCTTGTGTTTCTTTGTAATAGAGTTATTACTAGGAAACAAAGGATTATGAGGTTAATCCTTGGAGTCTGCATTTAAGAAGTTGCTTGGATATAGTGGAGCTTAGAAAACCTAGAGGCAGTTCATGGTTTTTCTCCCTTGAGCAAGGAGTTCTCATGTAAAAACCCTGTGTCTTCTATTTACTTTATTCCTACACTTCTTACTTTACATATCTCCTAGTTCTTGTCATGTGAGTGTATCTGGGAATAAGCCCTTGAGTTTAGGAGCAACCCACTCCATCTAGGGGTGTTCATGGGTTGGTTTGGGTCGGTTATTGGTAAAAACCATAACCAAACCAACTTAGTCGGTTTTTAAACTTCTAAAACCAAACCAAACCAAATTAAAAAATAACCATCGGTTTGGTTCTTGTCGGTTTAGTTTGGTTTTTTCGATTTATAACTTTAGCTAATGATAAAAGTTGAAGATTTAAAAAAAAAACAAATCCAATCCAACATATGAGATGTCAACCGAGTGTTTTATCTCAACCTTGAAACTAAGATGTCACCTGAGTGTTATACTTAGGAAAAGCCATGAACAACACCATATGAATGCTTCTAAAAAATATTTAAAAACTACATTTAACAGAATGATATGATAAACCCTGTAAAAGGTGAACACATAAACTTCTTGCATGACATTATTCAAAAAGAAAGTTAAAATTAGTGGTTGTCTATAGTCTAATGAATCTTAACTGTAAATTTCAATAGACAACAAGAAATTATTTTCAAAATTAGTATTATTTGCTATTCAAAGTGCGAAATTCATTTAGAACCTCATAAGGTACTGTCAACTGGATAACACATATGACCGAATGTATTATGACTAAAGTTAAAATCATGATTAAAATATAAAATGTAACAAATATTTATATTGTATTTATGAATAATATTTAATTAATTATGATACATATATATATATATATATATCGGTTCGGTTTGGTTATTTTGTCGGTTATTTTAGAGTAAAACCAAACGAAACCAAATTAGTATTGATTTTTTAAAATTCAAAATCAAACCAAACCAACCCTAACCAAATATCATATTTTTTAATCGGTTTGGTTTGGATCGTGGTTCGGTTTGGTTTTTAACCAAACCATGAACACCCCTAACTCCATCCCTTTATTTGGTATCAGAGCCAGGTCTTTCGTAATAAGGCTAATACCTTAGAAGGATCTTGAGAAATAAATACTTCATCAAAACTAGTTCTGAAGGGTTAGTAATATACTTATAGTTCTAAAGAAAATGAAATAGCTCACAGTGCAAAAAGGGTGCTCAAAGCCCTGAAAATGTCAGGAGTTATATTCAAAAGGGGTGAATCTAACAAGCATTGCGAGGAAGGAATGGGTAATGGTACCTGTCACAAGTGTGGAAAGCTGGATCATTATATCAAGGACTGTCCAATACACAAGTTTGAAAACAAGGAATATGAAAGAAAAACTATTGATAAAGAGAGATAAAGCAGCAGGTTCTTGTGAAGTATAACAAAAAATTGAAGTTGACAATATTGCAAGTCAGGTGCTTGCATCATGCTGAAGTAATCATCAAGTAACCAAATGAGTCTGATCAAGGAGAAGGCATTTCCACAGTGGTAATAGAATAAGAGGTGCAAGTCTTTGATTCACTCATTCGATGGCAGACACTGATGGAAATAAAGATAAGCCTATGACTCTCCTGGATATCAAGGAGAATCTGAAAGATTACTCCCTCAACAAGCTGAGATATCTTGCCCGCACTGATTGACTCCTTAAATGAGCTTGTTGAAGAAAAAAAATCTAAATAAATCCCTTGATAAATGTGAAGAATAAGTCATTGAGTTGAGCGTCCAAGTGACATAACTCACTAGTGAAAAAGAAAAATTAAAGGATGATCTACGTAAGTGCAAAGAAAAGTTGGTTGAACTAAGTGCACAGGTGGATGAGCATCAAGAAATTTGCAAGAATCTCTCATGTGAAAATGATATCCTAAGTAAACATTTAAGTAAAATTACCAAGTTAGCCTCCAAAGAAAAAGTAGAGGGAAGTAGCATACAGTTTCAGTTGGAAGAAAAAGTAGTTGAATCAAAAATTAATATGGTTGTTTCGCTTAAATGATATTATATTCTTGAGAGGAAAATGGATAGAGTAAGAACTGAGCTTACAAAGGCTCTTAAGTGGACTTCTTCACCACAAGCTCTAGCTACTCTCACCTGTCAAGATCAAAGTAGTAGGAGTGGTTCAAAGTACCACTATCTAGGTGAAGGTTCTAACTCTGCTGTCAGGCACACAAAAGACAAGGATAATCACTTAACCTCACAATGTGGAAAGGTTGGACACTCGAGATAAATATGTCCTTTCAAAGAAACAAATCAGAGAAAGATGAGAAAACTCATCACTCTAAGAAAAATAAAAAGAAGATTACCCAGCTGGACTAAGAAGAAGCTATTTTATCCTCTATCCTCCTATTGGAAACTCAGACTAAAATGGGTTCCCAAGACTAATGACTAATTTGTGATGCAGAGCAAAGAAAGAGGTAGCTGTTAATGCAGGTGTGATTAAAGATGGTTGCTCAGAGCATATAACTAAAGGTTTTGAAAGAGTACCTCTTGCCTTAGGACCTTGAAAGAGGTAAAGTCTTCTCAGTATACACTTGTGTTTCCTTGAAGAATAATAGTAGGGAACTAATTAAGAAAATCATGGGGAGATAAAGCGTATGAGATTCAGATAAATAGTGGTTGCCTCCATAATTCTACCTCAATAGCTATGAAGTGGTAAGCAGGTATCCTAGCTAGATAGTGATTTACATATCTAATTCAGCTTCATATCTTCTGCAGATATATACCCTTGGCAAGAAGGAGAAATGAAGAAAAGGGAAAGTGAGGTAGCACAGAATGTTATCTTCAAAATTATTTAGGGATCAGGTCCTAAATTATGTCAGTATCATTAGTTATTCATAAATAATGACCATTTAAACATTAAATGATATGTGACACGTACTCTTCCACCCCTTCAAAAAGTTATTTATGTCCTTTAAGTCCAAGAGACACCCTCATCTAACCATACACGGCACTTTAGATACATCTTTTCATCAAATCTGGACTGATCCCTCTTGTCCTATTTAAAATCATAAATCAAATTCTCTCTCCATATTTTTGAAGAACTCTCTCTCTCTCTCAAGCCTCCTCAATTCCCAAATACTCTCAAAACTCAGACCAACTACTGTTGTACAAGATTGCTCAATCTCTATAATGTCAAACTCCTCCTCATCATTCCAAAAGAATGAACCTACTCCCTTAAAAATAATTGACACACCTTCTATTTCATTTGGGTCTGAAGAAATGTTGGCTATCACTATGTTTTACACTCTGTCCCAACACAAAATTACTAGGGATTTCAATTCTACGAAGGGAGAAATTCCTGATGACTCTCAAAGGGGGAAAATGTTACTGATTCCCATTCAAATTCCAAAACTGCCCCCTCTGAAAAACTCTATTCCTAGTGAGGAAGAATCTCGAATTGAACTTTTCAAAAGCCTCTTTTCTGCATTTTTCTCTCAAGCGAACAAATCTGAGGAATCAATCTCTGATCAACTAGTTTCTTTCGGTCGGAATTTTGATTCCTCCTCAAAAACCCAAACCCTCTCCTCTGACAAGTTTGTTTTCTTCAGCAAGTTAGGCAGTGCTTCCTTAGACGAAACCCTATTTGAAGATTTACCAAATTTTAGGGAGCCTTCCTCCAACATTCAAGCTATGAGTGAGGAAATTGGAGAACAGGGTCTTACTTCTTTAAGTGTAGAACCCCCAAGATGGGAAACTCCTCCTACAACTCTTTTTACTAATAGACAAAAATTTCTCCCTCTAGTGGTGGTGACGAACATGATACACTCCCCCATTGCTTGATCTTTCGAGTGGGAATAAGGTTACACAGAGTGGGTCAGATAGTGATGATAATAAGCCATTGGCTTCAAAATTATCCAGGAAAGAATCATTGTCTTCGGAAAGAGGCAGGACTCCAAGGACCAGGGTGAGTTCCAACAATGCAATGAAAGAAACTTTGGCTAAAAATAAGAATGACACCAAAAGAAAAAGGATGGAGAAAAAGAAAGGAATAGATATTATTGAACCAATAGTTGTTGATAAGTCTAATGAGGAAATAGAGGATGATGATAGCAAGGACAGCGACTTTGACAGTATTGATGATCTTCTTTCAAGACTGTCTGATGATGATGACAGTTTTTTTAACAGTGATGTCGTTGATTCAGATATAGAAAGAAGTGTGAGAGTTGTTGACACCCAATTTTGGCTCGTCCTTTTTCTTTAGTTACTTTTTCTATGCTTCTTAGTCCTGACTAATTTTTCAAAATAAAATTCATATTTTGATTTCAATAAATTCTTTGAAAAAAATGAAAGAAGAGCTTGTTGTTTTTTCTTCCTATCACGTTTTGAATATTCTAATAAAATATAATTAGTTATTTAATTTAAAAACTCACACACACCAAAAAAATTGATACTCGCATTCCCTTGTTTTTAATTATTGTCATACTATTATATATATATATATATATAAGTTACAAAATTATTAAATTGAAATATGTATAATTTATATATGTATATATTAAACTACTTTTAGGACAATAGAAGCATGATAAAATTAATTTTAAGTGAGAAAGAGAGTATTTGGATCAAATATAATTCAGTCCTAATTTTATTTACTCAAGCCCAATCCATTTACCAATCACATATCGCCACATCACTCAGCCAACAAATACAAACTCATCTCGGCCCCTTA